>NC_056598.1:3232364-3232499 GCF_018340385.1 Cyprinus carpio | reverse complement strand
AGGTTGCTCAAAATGTATTATATAGTTTTCTGTGCAGTAGTCTTACCCCTCAAAACATCTAGTCGATAAGTTCATCGTATAAGTCATTGAATGCAAAATGGTTCATCAAGTTGTCATAAACTGCCAAGCACATAT
>NC_056598.1:3232059-3232239 GCF_018340385.1 Cyprinus carpio | reverse complement strand
CTCATGAATCTTCAGTTGGAAAGCATAGACAGAGGACAACACAAGAGTTACAAGTTTTGACAGGTGATTTATTTTTATTTTCATCTTTTTGCCCATATTTCTTTTTCCTTTTCTAAAAAACAAATACAAAATAAATATTTATTATTTTATTTTATTTTTCAGACCACTAGTAAAAGTGTT
>NC_056598.1:2988149-3231983 GCF_018340385.1 Cyprinus carpio | reverse complement strand
AGCGCGCTAGAATACCAAAAGAATATCTTACCCCAGTTGTTTTGTTCCTAAGTGTGTCCCGTAGTGTCCCTTAGAATCTTCTTAACACTCTGCCTCTCTTCCGTTCGCAGTTACACCACCGCTGTCCCAATGAAGGTGCTGAATTAGTTGGCATCGATGCTCAGAATCATTTTCACTTCACGCGAAGGGCATTACGCGTTAAGAAAGACATACGTTCTAATTCAAAAATGAAAATTCCTCAAATTAATTCCAGTAACATTTTTTTTAACATATTTAAGTTATCCGAAAATTAGACTTTAATTAAATTACAACAATTGCGTCAGTATCATATGTTCACAAACGATATGTTTGTGTCGGGTAGATGAACTGGTTATCCCTCCTAAATCGATCCACCTTCCTTTCATCCCTTTTTGCCCTTGGTGTGATAAGTATGTTCTCAGAGGGATATCCACTAGCCCCAAGGACAGGCTCTGACCAACCCCCTCTCTCTCCGCCTTGTTCCGGCCACGCAGAATTGGCCAAGACAAATTGTCGTGGGTTGCTGCCTGGCCACACTTGCCACCATGTCGAGATTCAACCCCCCTATGCGTCCCCTAAACCGCACATTTATGGCCTCGTTCCCTTTCGCGATATGCACGCCTGCTTCAATCACAGGAAGGGATTGGCATAGGGATGCCAGTGTGCCATCCACCGCCCAGACTCTGGGTATGCCAGCATGGCATGACAGCCCTGTGTGCACCTCCTGGCACCTCCCCATGAAGTTGTGCCGGCAGCCCCTTTTTTGTCCATCCCGTGCATTGGCCAGAATGGCGTTGGTGACAGTGTGGCAAACTCACAATCGTTACCGAGGTCTGGCTTGGCCGTATCCTCCATCCCACACCTCTGAATGGAAGTTCCCTGTCGCAAAAAACTTAGCCGCTGCAAGCGCTGACTTCAGGGCTTAAGCAAATTTCGCCAACGTTACGCCTGGCAAGCGCAGGTCTGGAACATGTTGCCGGGAAATCATGAGACCATAACGTTAAGAGTGAGGTTAAGGGAATAGGTTAAGAAAACCACTACTTTAGCGATAAGAAACGTTTTGGGGAACCCAGGATGTTCACAGTTAAGTGAAATGGATGCTCCCTCTGCATTTTTCTTTGATCTTGAAAAACAAAAAAACAAAAGAAAACAGCAAGTCCCAGAAGTATTTTCATAAACTGAATCTTACCTGTTGGTGATAAGTCATAACTGACCAGCAGGAAATCCGTACTCTTTCGTTCTTCTCGTGCTCTTTCCTTTTATGAGGATCTTTATTGTGCTGAACTGCTGTGATAGAACAGCAACAGAAGCAACTTTTTGTGTGATCTACCACATTTATCAGAAGAAAGATTGGCAAATTCTTGACAATCCAAGTATCCTTTGCTGAACTTTCTCTGGCCATCCAGGATGTTGAGCCCTGGGAAATCAGCTTCTATTCTAGATGGTCTTTCAGCGGGAATCTTTAGCGTAATTTGCTGGAATTTGATTGGGGAGGACTGTAGAGTATTTATGGGAAAGTTTTATACAAAGGGGAGGGATAAACTTCCATGTAGCTGTCGGAGGACAGTTGTACATTAATTCCTAAAAAAAAGGAGATACTGGGTTTCTTAAAAATTGGGTGCCTGTGTCAACTGAATCTTGTTGATTTTAAAAATTTTGTCCTAAAGACAATAACTAAAACTTAAAAAACCACGCCTCCTTAACAAGATATGGCAAAGTAATCCATGAAGACTTGTCATTCTGAGTCCCTAAACGTACAATTTTCATGCATCTCTGTTCCATAAAAAGCCATTATTACAGTTGCCACAAAGAGAACAAATACTGGACATGGATTCCTTCTTTGGATCAGGAAAAAGCTTTCGATTAGTGTGGACCATCATTACTGTTGTTTTAGACCCTGGAAAGCTTTTTGGTTTTCTGGTTACACATTTTATTTCTCTTGTCAAGCTTCTGTACAGTGACATTTACTGCATGCTCCGGATTATTGGGTCGTTTAAACTAGGCCCTTCCCTGTGAGTCGGGGATAAGACAAAAAGGATGCCCTGCGTCTGGTCGTCTGATGGCGTTGACGCGTATGTGAAGAGTGCTCTGCCTAGTATGCTGAGGAGAGACCAGCGTGCGTATTGGTTGTCCCAGGTTTTCCAGAAGTACCCCTGTGAAGCTTCCATCCTTACGCAGATGAATGTAAATGATAATTCAGAGCACTGCAGAGTTAATAAGATCATTTTCTAAACTTATTTCTTGATTGAATACGTTTCAGAAAGCTACATCTGCTCGGATTAAATGGGATAAATAATGGCATCTTTGTTGTTAGGCAGAGAAGGCAACAGGAGAATGGGGGCGCGAGGATATGGGAATCCTTCTATGGCCGCAACCAGATGTGACAATGGGCTCAGGATGGTTTTAAAGCTCCCTTGGTCTGTTTTTTTATGACGACAGCACAAATACCGATCGAACCAACGAACTTGGGCGGTGATTAGCAGGACTCGGGGTGATTGGGATTTAGATTAGCAGAAATGCGTGGATTCACGTATGCACAGGACTTCTTTCAGAGGAGATGTGAGGTGCTTTTGAATTATAGAATAATTCGGCTTCGCCTGCAATGTTGTGGCAGTAGAGATGTACTTGATTATAAAATCCTCCTAAGGAAATTGCTTATTACAGTTATCAAATTAGACTTACTATTGTACGGGAATTTTGTTATATTTAATTTATTACTACTTTGGTTTTGAAGAGAATGTCATTATAACATTATTAAATGTGCCTTTGCAACTAATGATCCATGGTCATCTATTAGGCTTATTCCGGTGCTCCAGACATACTTATTAGCGCCTGTCCTGCGTGGCAGAGGAAGTTAATTGATCAAGGGTCAGAGAGTCAAGATAATACATAAAATCAAATTTATTAGCCGCAGTAGATGAGAATGACAAACATTTGTCAAGCGGCTCATTTGTATGTTAACGGCTCCAGTGTTACATGGGAGGTCTACAATGAGTTGGGTTTGTCTATATTTAATTTCGAGACCTAGGTGAAATGTAGGCGTTACGCTTAAACAGCAGTTGGTTTTTAATGGAATAAAGCCTCACTCAATTTGGGAGAGAGAGAAGTTAGACAAAGTGGTTCTATATTTCCACTGACTTCTTCCCTCAATTGTTTATTTGTTATTTGTCAATTAGTTATTAAGCGAATGAAATATTACCATCTGTTCCAAGGAACTAGGAACGATAAAAGGCATCATACTCGAATTTCAGAATCTTTGTTATGCTCATTTAATAGTCACCCTAATAAAACGGACAAAGGCTAGTTTGTGTCTTGTTTGGTATTTACACGTCCATTTTAACTAGATGCGTGGGGCCAGAAAGTGATTGATTTTGACACCAATGTCAATGGCGAAACTGCTGCCCTCAGTATGGAAATTCATGCAGAATTGGCGTAACAAACAAAACAAAATGTGTGTATAGAATTTTTGAGATAACTGTGGTAGGATAATCCAGGTGCTATTCAAGGGGCTTGCTTGCCTCCCTGGCACTTAATTTCCTGACATAAATTAAGGAGCCGCCAAGTAGAGGACATGGTTTTTCACCACCTACTGAGTAGAGGGAGACGTGAGCCCATAATAGTCCATAGGGGCAGAGTTAACAAGTTGGGATTACACTACTGAATGTAGGATACATATGTTGTAAGGGTTTATGGGTGACGCTTGGTTTTTCTTAATGACAATGCGAAGAAGAGTGACAGAAAAATCTTTATTATCACTTTGTCAGTTAAAGTCTGTCGCCTGTTGGAAGTGTAAGTCGGTAGTACGCAGAATAACGCTAAAATGGAGGGAGGTAATGAGACAATAAGATTTCAACGTTCATGACGTCGATTGGGATCCAGTCATAGTCCATCTACGGGAGAGTCTGCAGTAGTTATGACCTAAACTGGTGTAGCTAAGCGATGTATGAGAGCTTCTTGCGCTGAGAAGTGGTACTCCATTTTGCTATTCTAGCCTCAAATAGTTTGAGGTTTCAAAAATTTTAGTTATGAGATGGTTTTACATGTTGTCCCTTATAGTATATGCGCATGATTTACGGTTTAGTATCACGATGGCTGTTTGATACTGGCACAAGACTTGTGTTTTCTTATTCTGTATATTACTTTCGGGGCAATGATTATAAAATTGAAATACATATGATTATAACATATTGGGAGGTTTACAATAGTCAGATCATACTATTTTGGTTTGATTTTGAGGAGATATCAAAATAGTCTACGAGGTAGCGTAAAGCACTAGTCAGCCTCCACGCTGGATTTATCTTCACGAAAGATCAGTGCGAATTGTTCCACAAGAACTGAGAGCAATACAAGCGATTTTTCTGCATCACATAGAAAAGCGTTAAAATGTAAATGTGGTGACATAGCGAAAATAAACCAGAGTACTAGGCCGCAATGGTGTTTAAGATGGGCATGGGGTGTAAAAGAAGAAAAGATGCACTAGGAGTGTCGTACCAGGAGATATAGTGAAGCTCTCGTTATGTACATGAACACTATGAGTTGATTTTTTTCGAGTACCTGGCGTGATTAGTTGTAGGTAGGTGCTTGGACGGGTGATATCTATAATCGAGATGAGGAAGGCACTCTGGTGTCTGTGATAGTAAGATGGAGCGTCGATATATGGATATTAGAATATTATTGTGTTACATCTATATTTGTTAAGTATGTCATGTTGTTAATAAGTGAGTAGCATAGTTTTGTCTGAACAAAAAGATTGACTCCGATTGGTTAAATAAACTGTCTTGAAATTGCCACGAATTGATCTATAAAGTAATTTAAAAAGAAGAGGTTCAATACGTCAAACGTCTCTCTCTTTTAATAACCACAGTTTGATGGAATTAGCAGCGTAGGACGATTATGGTTTCTGTTCCCCATGGACCTATGGTAACGGAGTCAACGGTGGCTGACCGTGGAAGAAACACTATAGCCTCAAATAGTTTTAGTTTCAAAAATTTAATGAGATGGTTTTACTGTGTCCCATTCTGTAATGCGATCATGATACTGTTTTCACATGCTTTTTGAATGTCCAAGACCTTGGTTTTCTTTTCGTAACATTACTTGAAAAATTGATTATAAAATTGGGGTTTTCATACAACAATATTTTGTTGATTTTAGGATATCAATATAGAAGGTCGTGGCAACAATGTTTTCTTGCAAATTTTCTAATTGGTCAAGCTAACCTAGCCATTTTTAAAAGTCCCATCAATGTAAAAAATGCAGGAAATGATGTACTGAACATGTTGCTTTTTTGAATGGAGGTGGGGGTGTGAGGAGAGAGGCACTGGTGTCTGTGAGTGAATATGGAAGCTTAGTATTTAATTGGTAAAATGAGTTAGATTTTTTGTTAATTATTTGTAAATGTATTTTGTTAATAATTTTTAAAGGTTTAAATTGTTTTGAATAAAAAGGGGTTTCAAACGTCAAAACGTCTCTCTCTTTTAAATACCACAGTGAAAGTTTGGATATGTTTTGAGAACATGATTTATTGAGGTCAGTAAAACCTGTTTATGACAATAATTCCTTGTCACTAATTTAAACTCTTCTCAGTGCAAAATGAAAGAAGGGACGGGCTAGAGTTTTTAACCAAGTGCAAAAGAGAAAAAAGTTAGGAGACGTGAAAATCATCTATTGTGAAGAGACTTCTAAAGAGTCACAGAAAAAGAACAGTCACTGTGGAAGTTGTGCCAAAATCATTCTTTGAAAAATAATCTTTAATAAAATGTAAAATAGTCAAAAAAAATTATTCATTAGAGGAGTGTTGCATTTTAAATGAGTTCAAAAAATTAAATGTGTAACTACAAAATTACATATCAACCTGAGACTTGATCTAGCCTATATTTAAGTTTTTAATAGTTTATTCATTTAAAGCACTTAAATATATATATGTGTATATATATATATATTTATATATATATATATATATATATATATATATCTATATATATATATATATATATATATATATATTATATGTGTATATATATATATATTTGTGAGTTTTTAACCACTGTTTCATAGTATGCAGTATACGCATGTAGTTTCATACTTAAAGTTAACATTGTAATGGTCAGTTTACTCTTGAAATTTAGCCATGAAAATAGAGAGAACAATAAAGAGATGATAAAAAATGACAAAACGAGAACAGGTAGGAATGGCTCACACAGGATATTATGACTGAAATATCAGGAAAGATTGCAAGTTAGAGTACTGCAGATTTAACATGTATATATTTTGTGAAATATCTTATCAGTTTACTGTAGCACAGAGATAAGAAAGCAAATGTGTCCAGAGAAAGGGTGAAGGAAATGTACAGCCACAGAAGATATTATGACTTAAAAGGAGTCATGTGTAGTTGTTTTAGGAGTAGTTTTTTCACCAGAAACAGTCATAATTTTTAAAAAAATTAAAATTTTCCATTTTGTATCTAGCTCTTTGAACAAAATGTTTGAAATTTTGTCTGTCTCTCAGTACAGGAAGAATTGGCCTAAAGTCTTCAGTATCTGCTCTTCTCTCCTCCCTCAGCTATTTATGACTGACAGAGCCAGCGAAAGGGGCTAAGCATGTAATGATGTAAAAGCAAGCATCTGTCTTTCTAAAGTGACAGTCATATGCAAATGTATTTTAGGTCCTTGTGACATCACATACTCACACATTCCAAACAGGCTGTTGAACCTGGTTTAAGCAAAGCTATTTTTTGCCGTGAGGAATGAGGAGTTTAAACTCTGTAACTTACAGGACATTTTTATAGTACAATGATCTCTTAATTGTCAAAAGCATATAATAGCTTGATTGATGCTAGTTCATTTTTACAGAAATACTAGCTTATTTTTACTTCATACAGGTTAATATTTCCAAATCCTGTACAATTTTTAAACACTTTGTTTACATGACACTGTGAATCCTTTATTTTGGATGAATATAGTTCAATACAGCATATTTTATAGATTTAATTCTTGTGTACCTGTATTTAATTTAACAAACTTTTTTTTTTTCTTTTTGTCAAAAGATCAAGGCAAATTGAGGTGCCAGCTCTGATCTTGCATACCCCTCAGAAAATGTGTAGTTGCACCCCCAGGGTCTGAGGAATTATTCCCTCAATCCTGATTATGACTTTCAACAACAGCAGTGCTGTGCATTGACTGCTCATCTGGGGATTTAAGACCGGCGTTTCTTTTCTTGAATTTGTTTGTTTGTCTAGGGTCAAAGCTGCTTGTTAGGAAACTGTTATTCCTCACGGAAAGCTTTTGTCTATAAAATAATTCAACTCAATATTTCTTGCCAAATTTATTTACTTATGTGGCAAGTAGCCATTTAATAAAACCATGTAATATTGTTATTATTGCAAAATAAACCCCTTTAGGGTGACTGCTTTGGGGTCCTGATCACTCTGTCAGGGTTTATTTATTACACCCATAATAATAATAAGTTGAGCCAGTGACTTGAGCCATAAATGCCACTCAGAGACTAAATAAAAAGAGCTGCAAAAAAAAAAAAAAAAAACCTATCTGATTGGCTGATGGCAACAAGAACCAGAGCCAGTCCATCCTATAGTTGATATTGTCACAGTTGTGTCGAGGAAGGTGCACGGGAACGATGACAGAATCAATAAATACTTTAATAACATCCAGGAAGAAGATAATCCACAGAGATGAGGAGTAGATACACACCAATACAAACGTAATACCAGATGAAGACTAGAACAAAGGAGTGAGTATAGTGTGCTGTTTATGGAGGCTATATCTTTACCACCAAGCATTTTGAGAAGGGTCTGGCTACAGACTTGCACTTGCACTCTCAGACTTGCATTCTCCGACTTGCACTCTCAGTCACTTGTGCTTCCACTAGTGATATCACTTGCAGTCTTTTTTATTTTATATTGTGTTCTATTTATTGGTTACTTTTTGTTTGAATCTCTCAGCATTTTACGACAGTAGCCAGGTGGTGAAGACAAGAAAAAACAAACTAAATTACGAAGTTACTTGCAGTCGCCACTTGCACTCTCCGCTACCTGCAACGTCACTTGCAATCGACAACAAATCGCGTGTGTTTGCCAATGGAGACACAGATGCTGTGGTGGTTATTAAAAACGATTAAAACTAATTTAGTTCTATAACGTATAGGGTCCTGTAAGAAGAAGACAAGACCCACAAATCAACAGCCACAGAACAGCAGAATATGAACGCAATGCACAAAGTCTCTTGTAAGTGTTTTCCTATATGAAATATGAACATGCATTATGAAACGCATTAAGTGATATTCAAAGCATAAACTCCGTACAGGCAAGCAGACAAGCCCAGAATGCAATACGTTAACGTTAAACATTTTCCTCCCATAGAAAATCATTATAAATAAATCACTTTTCGCCAAGTTGAAGCCAGCCTCGTCAACATATATAATTTCATGTGGGACTTGATTGGCCTTCAACTCCATTGACTCTTTGAAAGTAATTAGACACAGTGTATGTAAATGCTGTGCTGTACTGTATATCTACTGTATGTTCTAATGTACTCCAGGTTTATAGAGTAGTTTACTGCAAAACACACTGTGTATAGTACAGTAACTATAGTATGCAGTATAGTACGCTCCTGTTCCTTTCAAAAGGAACTTTGTATAGTTGTTTCATTCAGATTCGGTTTAGCTAGAGTCCGAGAAATGGATGTTATGCTGATTGCTGCAATGTTCCCAAAGACAAGGTTGTCCTCTACAACTCTGGACTGAATGTCCTTCAGTTTTATTTCATTGTCAGCAATCACCATGTTGACAATAGCAAGTTCCTGTTCTTCATTCAAGAGCCTTCCTCTGCCCCCTGAGGGAGGTAGACGTGAATACTTAGAGGGACAAAATACAGTTACATATTAGAGACCGGAGGCATACAGTCACTCTAATACAGTAAATGGTAAAATATTTACACTTTGCTGTAGGAGAAGCAATATCCTACCTGTTGGTTTCTCTGAAAATACGGACAATGGATGCCACTGTGTCCCGGCTGAGATTTGGCTGTAATCGTTCACCAGCCTCTCTGTATGATAGCCCGCGGTTTATGACAGGGTCAATAATAGTAGCTCTTATTTGATCAGTTACCCTAGCTCTGGTCCTTCTTTGAGCGCCACCACGCATTCTAACTCCTCTCCCTCTACCTTGCCCCACTCCTCTCCCTTGTCCTTGTCCTTGCCCCACTCCTCTCCCTTGTCCTGGTACTCGTCTTCCTCTCCCTCGTGCAGGCATTTTTTCTTTCTTTCTTTCTTTCTTTCTTTCTTTCTTTCTTTCTTTCTTTCTTTCTTTCTTTCTTTCTTTCTTTGTGTTGCTCTATATTGTTCCTTTTCCACACAAGATCAGCCCAAAGAGTCCTCTTTTAGAACATATGATCATGCGATTGAAAAAACCTCAACACCTGAGTGTGGTTCCTAGATGGGAATCAGCTGTGATTTATATATTTGCATAACTGCAATAAGCTGTTTCTCATTAGAAATGGAATAAAATACAGGGAATATATTTGTGTTTCAATTCACAATATGAACGGCTGTTCACTTTGACTTTAGCCTATATAAGTTATGTTTAGAATATGATGTTATCTGTTCTGACATACAGTGTGAAAGCATTTGTAAATTTGACTGTAAAATTACATTGTTTTGGTCTTGGTTGAGCTTGTGTGTAAAAAAAGTTCAAGCATTTTAAATTGGTGTTAACTGTATGCATTTTGTATCAAAGCAACAAGAAATGTGTTAATTGTATAGCCTACTAAGACGGATGTTGTGCTAACCGTGTTAAGAGTTTAGGAAACTTGTTAAATGTATTGAAAAAACTGTCATAGCGATTGTAAAAAACTGTAATCGTTTAACCACCACAGCGTCTTGTCTCTATTAGCAACACGCACGATTTGTGTCGATTGCAAGTGATGTCACAGGCAGCGGAGAGTTCAAGTGGCGATTGCAAGTGACTTCGTAATTTAGTTTGTTTTTTCTTGTCTTCACCACCTGGCTACTGTTTTAAATTTTTGAGAGATTCAAACAAAAAATAATAAATAAATAGAACAAAATAAAAAATAAAGAAGCGCAAGTTTCTGAGAGTGCAAGTCTGAGAATGCAAGTCTGAGAGTGCAAGTGCAAGTCTGAAGCCAGACCCTCTTGAGCATTTCTGCAGACTCTGTTGATCTTCTCCTTGATTCCTTTAACTCAAAACTTAAGAATGTTATTGATGATATTGCTCCTGTAATAGTCAGTAAGAAGACTGGCAGACAGAAATCAGCTTGGAGAAACAGCAGTACAGAGTATGAAAAGACAATGCAGAAAAGCTGAGCAGATGTGGCGGAAGACAAGACTTGAAATTCACTATTGCATCTATAAAGACAGCCTCATGCTTTCAAAGTGAAACTAGCCACAGCTAGACAGAGTTTCTTCTGAAACCTTATAAACAGTAACCTAAACGACACTTACACTCTTTCTAATACTGCTGAGAGACTGACAAACCCCTTAAGTCAGATTGCCAGTGAAATGCTCTTAGACAGCAAATGCAATGAGTTTGCTTCCTTCTTTTCTGAGAAGATCATTAATATCAGGAAGGTTATTAGCACATCCTCAAATTATGCAGAGGTCAGACAGATTCGGCTGCAATATCAAAAAGAAGATATTATGTCTATTTTTGAAGCAATTGATTTTGGAAGAAATAGTGCAGCACCTAAAATCATCAACCTGCTATCTTGACACACTTCCCACATCTTTTTTAAAAAGTGTGCTTAACTGTTCAGAAGCAGATCTCTTATAACTGGTGAACGCCTCACTTCTTTCTGGGACTTTTCCAAACTCCCTGAAAACTGCAGTTGTTAAGCCCCTTCTGAAAAAGAGCAATCTTGATAACACCATTTTGAGCAATTATAGACTACTATCAAATCTTCCTTTTATAGGCAAAATTATAGAAAAGGTAGTCTTTAATCAGCTGAACAAATACTTAAACTGATACCTGGACAATTTTCAATCTGGTTTCCGACCACATCACAGCACAGAGGCAGCACTCATTAAGATAATAAATGATATTCGTTTAAATTCTGATTCTTGCAAAATATCAGTGCTGGTATTACTAGATCTCAGTGCTGCGTTTGACACTGTCGATCATAACATACTTCTACAGAGACTGGAAAACTGGGTCAGGCCTTCTGGGATGGTACTCAAATGGTTCAGGTCATACTTAGAAGGGAGAGGTTATTATGTGAGTATATAGTCCATGACATGCGGAGTCCCACAAGGCTCAGTTCTTGCACCACTCTTGTTTAGCCTGTATATGCTACCCAGATTTACCTAGCCTTATCACCAAATGACTACGGCCCCATTGACTCCCTCCGCCAATGCATTGATGAAATTAACAGTTTGATGTGCCAGAACTTTCTTCAGTTAAACAAAGAAAAAAACTGAAGTCATTGCATTTGGAAACAAAGATGAAGTTCTCAAGGTAAATGCATACCTTGACTCTAGGGGTCTAACAGCTAAAAATCAAGTCAGGAATCTTAATGTGATTCTGGAAACAGACCTTAGTTTCAGTAGTCATGTCAAGTCAGTAACTAAATCAGAATACTATCATTTAAAAAAACATTGCAAGAATTAGATGTTTTGTTTCCAGTCAAGACTTGGAGAAACATGTTCATGCCTTTATCACCAACAGGGTGGACTACTGTAATGGTCTCCTCACCGGCCTTCCCAAGAAGACCATTAGACAGCTGCAGCTCATCCAGAATGCTGCTGCCAGAATTCTGACTAGAACTAGAAAATTTGAGCATATCACACCAGTCCTCAGGTCCTTACACTGGTTTCCAGTTACTGTACATTTAGGATTGATTTTAAAGTACTTTTACTTGTTTATAAATCACTCAATGACCTAGGACCGAAATACATTGCAGGTATACTCACCGAATATAAACCTAACAGACCACTCAGATCATTAGGATAGATTCAGTTAGAAATACCAAGGGTTCACACAAAACAAAGGGAATCCGCTTTTAGTTATTATGCTGCCTGCAGTTGGAACCAGCATCCAGAAGAGATCAGATGTGCTAAAACATTAGCCACTTTTAAATCTAGACTCAAAACTCATCTGTTTAGTTGTGCATTTATTGAATGAGCACTGTGCGATGTCCGAACTGATTACACTGTATTTTATGTATTGCACTGTATTTTATGTAACCTGAAATGATTGCACTGTATTTTATGTAAAATCATTTTCTATTTTTAACTGTCTTAAATTAATTTAAAATAAATTTTTAAATAATTTTCCAAGTTTTTAATTTCCTTGTTTTATTTTTGTAATTTTTATGATTATTTTACCTTCTTTTATGTAAAGCACTTTGAAATACCTTTGTGTACGAAATGTGCTATATAAATAATCTGGTCTTGCCTAAATAAGGCAGGCAGCTAATGACAAACAGGTGATGGGAATTAACTAATGAGTACTAATGAATCAATAAACTAAACTAGGACAGGAACAGAACCAAATAAGGGCACAGACGAACTAAACAGACCAGATGACTAAACAAAGTGAAAAACAACAGAGTTCATAACTGTTACGGTTCTCCCCCCTCCCGGAAGGCATGACCTCGCGCCGTAGAAGAACCAACAGTGGAGGGATGGTGGGGGTTTTGGAAGAGGACAAGGAGTAGGGGAAGGACTGGCTGCAGGCAGTTCCGGAGGTGGCCAGATGACTGGCAGGAGGACGAATGACAGAGTCCAGGAAGGTGATAATGGGGGGAGGAGCCAGGGTGATGACAGAAGGGAACTGGATCAGGAGGAGGAGCTAGGCGGGACCCAGGCTGCAGCCATGATAGTGACCCACAGTGGAGCTGACAGAGGGAGGAGCCATGGTGAAGCAAGGGCTGATGACTCCAGGGGGCCAACCGACAGCGGCGGAGCAAGGTGGAGGAGGAGCCAGAGGTGGAGAGCCGATAAGCCAGTACGATGGGGAGGATCTGGAGGGCCAAGGTGGAGCAGATGGCGCCGGCGACCGAGGTGCACACGGGGATCCAGAAGGCCGCAGTGGAGCCAGAGCCACAGAGGACTGAGGTGGAGCCGGAGGGAAGAAGGAGCCTAACAGAGACGGAGGGGCATGGAGCTGGGGGGATGATGGAGCTCAGCGGAGCTGTTGAACTAATGGGCCACGGTGGAGACAAGGGAGCTAGGAGCTATGGTGGAGCCGACGTATAGATAGGCGAGGCAGAGTCAGGGACTCGGAGGCTGGAGGAGAAGACGAGGGATGGAGATGGAGACTGGCAGTCCCAAGCGGTAGCTCATCCTTAGAGGTGGTGCAGTATGCGGGGCTTTCCTCCAAGCCCTCGTGCTCCCTTGCATCATCCACTGGTGCATGCTCATTTGTCGGCTCTCACACCTGGTCAGACGGGTCAGGCTCAAGCTCCGTGGCGATCCTCAGCCTTTTCGCTCTCTTTGGCAATGGCTTGTCGGTCGTGGCGGGCTCTGGCTGTCCGTCTGCGGTGGGCTCAGGCTTTGGCACCGCGCAGCAGGGTGATGGTGGGCTGGGCTCTGGGTCTGGAGTGGCACTGGTGAGATGCTCTTCGGCGGGGCCGATGGTGAATGGCGATTTGTTGCTCACCAGCACCCACAAAGGCGCTGAATGAATCCTAAGGGTCCACCTCCGGACAACTGTGCTCTAAACTCCTTGTTGAGGCTCGTCCGGAAGAATGTGCAGAGGCTGCTGTCCGGGTTGCAGGAATGGTTGGTGACCTCCACAAAGATTGCCGAGTGGACCTTGAGAGGCATCTCCCCGTGCTCCAGCAGCAGGAGGAGGACATCGGGATGATGTCCGTGTTTCAGGAGGAGAAGGAGATCTTTCAGGTAAACCATGAATAAAAATAAAAACTGACAAAAAACAAAAACATTACGGGTTGATTTATGCTAATTCATTTTTACAGGAAAACTAGCATGCATACATAGGTTAATATTTCCTTATTAACTTAAATCCTGTAAAATACTGTACACTGCATAGCCACTGTTTGCATGATATGTCCTTTATAAATATAACTCAATAAAACGGCATGTTATATATATATATATATATATACAGTATATATATATATATATATATATACAGTATATATATATATATATATATATATATATATATATATATATATATATATATACACACATGTAAACTCATTAAACATAATTTTAAAGCAAATAATAATAATAATAATAATAATAATAATAATAAAAAACTATAGGTAACACTTTAGTTTATAGACCAGTTCTCTGGTTGCTTTTTAGCATATTGACTGTTTATTAGTACTTATAAAGCACATATTTATGCCTTATTCTGCATGAGCATATTTTAGATCCCTTAATCCTTCAACAATACCTAAACTAAGCACCTTACTTATTAATAGGTAGCAAATTAGGAGTTTATAGAGGCAAAAGTCATGGTTAATAGTTGATTCAGTATCACATTCCTGGGTTACTTATTGCTATATTTCCACTGAAACAGAAAATAATTTATAGAAAAGATTGCTTTGCAGCTGTTTGAGATGCTTAATGTGTTTAAAACAATTTTAGATGGCAGAAACAGCGCTTCTACTGCATGAGGCATATCCTGTTTTCTCAAGAATAATCTGGGTTACCAGTTCAACAATTGCCAAAATAAATCTATTGATGCATTTAATCAAACTAATCTAGATTGATCTACTGTAGGACTGCAGGGAGCGAATTGGGGTGGGGGGTGGGGTTTTGTCTGGGGGGGTCTGATTCCCCTATAAAGAAGGCATGATCCCCCCAACCCCCCGGAGGACATCCAAACAAGATGGTGGACGGGGGAATATGAAGTTGAATATGTAATATAAATTTATTTACCTGTAAATATGAAAGTACATTTATAGCTCTGACTGGTTTTAAATCGTAATTTTGGTCACCCCTGAAATGAGCAGTTGAATTAAATGCGCTATATAACCATGCTTATTCAGGGACCTGCATGTATTGTATGGGTGAAGAAAGAACATAATGTAAGTTTTTAAAATGCATATACACAGTTGATACACTCTAATATACACATCAGAGAATCCTTTGTACCAGACTGGCTCAGATATACTGAAACCTAGCTCATTATTTTTCCAGTTTTAGCTCTGGACATGTCTACTTCTGTTATTAGGCTTGAGTCAGATATCAGTGATGGAAGCCACCGGCTCATTTTTTTTTTTTTTTTTTTTTTTTACGGTCAAAAAATCCTTATTATTGATTTTTCTGGAGCTTAACCATCCAGCTGCACAGACAGGTACTTGATATCCTTAATTAAAATTTCTGTAAACTTTAAAATTCAAATTGTAACTGGTTTTCTACCAATCTTATCTTTTTTTTTTAATCAGTTTTGTAACAGAACATGTAAATGTAATCAGCCAGAACATGTTCAATTGAGGATACTTCTCACCTCATCTCCACTAAGCATGCAAAGAAGGGACATAAATACTAAATTTATGATCTGTATTGTTAGAGTTTTCAATAATTACTTAGGTTTTTGCCCAATCACAAAAATACTTTTATCACTTTTACCTGTAAACACTTGAAGGGCTCACATAATGCCCATCTTGGCCTTCATGACCTTAATAGGGCATGACTTAATTTTTTTATTGATTCTAATTGTTTTTATCTATATAAATCTGTAATTCACAGTGGCATGCTCAGACCTCTGCTGGGGCTGGGGTGAAATATACCGCATACTGGGATGGGATCCCCTCGGCCCAAACTGTGTCTCCACTGAACTTCAGTACTTCAGTAGGGCACATTAATACATCTGAAAGGCATTTTAATATTAGCGATGTAAATAAAGGAGTGACAACCAATACGAGTAAAGACGTGTCAGTGGCGCTCACATGTAGCCCATCTCGAGTGCAAGCAAGACAAGACAGAGAATTTATGGTGCGATTTCTACTCTTCTATATGATTTTTTTCTGTAAACAAAGACATGAATATATGGATGTATGAATGAGTTATCTGAAATTGTATATTGACAGATTGTTTATATGGTGAATATTTTGATTTACTGGCACAGCTGTAATTCATATAATTCATACACTCTCCAGCAGGAGAATGTAACTACTTTAGCAACAAGCACTAATTCCTAGTTAAATCAAAATGATACAGTATGTTAGCTTTACCATCCATATCATCTTTGATCATTTCTAAAGATACAGGATGTCCAAATGTGCAGTCTACAAATATCATTATAGCGATAGCACTAGGAATTCCACATAAAGCAACAGATTTGCTGGCGGTGTGAACGAGGCTTCAGTCATTAATTGACTGAATGCAGTGGTTGTTGGATAACACAATATCCAAATCAGCCATTTTTGGAGCTTGGCTGAGTAAATGTTTTTTTTTTTTTTTTTTTTTTTTTAGTAATAAGAAGGACATTTTAAGCTATATGAAACTTGCAGGATGTTTTCAAAGTACAAAGTCCTCTTATATCTCAAAAGATAAAGGAAAATGGATGGAAATTGATTTCTTATGCAATGACCCTTTCAAACAAACGAAAGAGAGACACTGACTCAAAACCCATTTGTGTATTTATTTTAATGCTGTCAAACGATTAATTGTGATTATTCACATCCAAATAAAAGTTATTTTACAAGTACATAATATATGTGTGTGTACTGTGTATATTTATTATGAATATAATATAAATTATATGAATATAAATATACATCAAAAAAATATTTTAATATTAAAAATAAATACATAAAAATAAAATAAAAATAATATAAATATAAAAATAAAATAAAATACATGTACATATTTTCAAAATATGTACTGTATGTGTGTATATTTATTTATTCATACATAATAAATAGACAAAGTACACACATATATATTATGTAAGCAAAAACTTTTATTTTGGATGCAATTAATCGCGATTAATTGTTTGACAACACTAGCATTTTTACACATACAGTTGCTGTCATATCCCTTAACCTCATAATCCACAGAGAGAAACCAAAATACACACAGAATGTTTGTTTTCTTTTTGAATTTATTTATGGTCAGTGTCAGTTATCATTTATTCATGTATTCAGCTAATAGTTTTAGAGGACTGAGGACATTTTTGCTATTCCCTATGTCAAAAAAAAAAAAAAAAAATTTTTTTTTTTTTTATTAGATTGGTGGTAATAACAGTATATTTGTATATGTCTGATGAAGGTCATGGGACTGAAATGTGAATAAATCTATTTTTTGGATATTTTTGCAAGTACTGACAGTGTGCAGGTGTAATGAGTCCACTGACGTGAGAACCCAAGTGCAATTTATTTAAAAGTGATCCAGACATCCAAACATAATCCAAACAATAAACGAAGACTTGACTTGACTACAACATAAATAAACAAAAAATAACAAACTAAACAACACTTCAACTTACAACACAAAACATGAACAGACTAGACTCACCGACAGCAGGTTACAACATCAATACATGACAAATCACAATGGAAACAACATGGCTACTTATAACAGACAATGAGGGTCACATGACATGAACAAACCAATGGGAAACAAGACACATGACTAAAACAACCAATCAGAACATGACACAATGAACAGGAGGAACCAGTAGCATGAAGACAAGAGGGCAAGGGAAGCATGACACTAACAGCATGAAACAAACTACAAAATAAAACCATGAAAACAAGAACATGAAACAAAACCCAAAACAGACCTTACAGCAGGATTTAGTTATTTATTTATATGTAAAATGAATGTTCTCTTTCATTATTTATTTATTTATTTGTTTATTTTTAATGAGAGAGAACCCCGTTTGGTGCAGACCCTATTGGAATTGGAAATATGAATTGGGGGTCCTTCACAGACTTTTAGCTCAGCATCATCTTCACAAACTTTGATCTTTTTAGGTGTGAAGATGTCACATCCTCAGGAGGTGAGCGAGGCAATAAAGAATTGCACTTTTGGAGGGAAAGTTTATGATCCTTTATGTTCTGTTTGCATATGAAATGTAATAGGGTGATAGGGAAAAAACATTCAAGATTCTTATAATACTTTGCAGAGAGTTAACAAATTATAAATTACATTAATACAAAATTAACAGGAAAATCATGAGATGGGAAGATTTGATGTTTGCTTGGATTGCTTTGTGCTTATATATTTCTAAAGTGGTTATATATAATGTATCGGATTAAAATGATTTATTTGTCTGTTTCAAAGTGATAGTGAAACACATTCTAAATTCCTTTGGGTTGTAAAACCATCTTATCTTGCTGCTCTGGTAACTAGAGTACTGGTTCTGGATCTGGGTGTTTGTTGCAGGTTGCAGTTCATCTGACAGCTAGTTTGGTTAATGGGTGATGGGTCTAATGGTTTTTTATTAAATATAACATATAATTTGGTGTCTTGTCTTTCTTAGGCACTACATCACCCAGTGCTTTTGCCATAAATGTATTGCCTTGCCATGAGTAAATCATTTGAGATATCAAACATATGATTGTAAATGAATAGGCCTTAATCAAAATCAGTCAAATCAATCAATCAATCAATCAATCAATCAATCAATCAATCAATCAATCAATCATAATAATAACCATTTGCAAAACAATCTGAAAAAAGAAGTGACTTCTTCATTCAGTATGGATAAAAACAGCTGACTGTTTGTAAATTCTGAAGTCTCTATTAAAATTGCCATAAATTAGATGCAGCATATTAACAGGATTTTGAAAAATCTAATTTATTAAGTTCACAAGTGCAGCTTTGAAAAGAGATAAGAATTTTCCATGAAGTGGGAAAAACTGGTAGTGCAAAGCAAGACAATTTAAGCATGCTGGATTTTCTGAGATATTCAAATTAACACCTAGGAATAAGAAATGAAGTAAATCCTTCTGTGCATTTGCATATTACATGTTCAAATAGCCAAATGGAAAACAACATATCAAATAGGTGAACTCTTAAATGGAAGGTTTACTCTGGACCGAGCCAACAGCCCTTGAAGTAGGGTAAAACTTTAAATAAGCCAGTTCCATCAAGCTCTTTTATATTATACATGTGCATTCAGCAAGTTCTTGAGTTAGGACATTTTCTTCAAAGAAGTTTTTGACTACCCATTTATTTTAACTTTTGAATTTGAACTTATTATGAGCACTGAACAATGAAATACTTCAGGGGATGCACAGAAACTAAAATGCACCTTTTGGGCTTTAAGAACTACACATGAACTTCTGCTTTCATTCTCCTCTCTGCAGGAATTGCATACAGAGAGTGTCTGGACAATGGCACGTGGGCACTGAAAAGTAACTACTCCAACTGCGAGCCCATTTTAGAGGAAAAGGTGGGTAAATGTGCAATAAAACCAGAACTGGACATTCATTTTCTTTCTTTGTCTCTTTCTGTCTTTCTTTCTTTCTTTCTTATTTATGCCTTTGCATAAAGTTTTATATACAGCTGTCAAGTCAGTGAGTTACAGTAAATTTGACACCCTTCATTTGATCTGTTTTCCAACAGGGAACGCTGCAATAACATTTCTCCCATTGTCCTCTGCACCAGCTGCAGTGTTTACTCTACTGTTGTTTCATGTTTGAATATGGTCTTGAATGTGAATATGTGAAACTTAAATACGGTCTTTTATAAGTCAATAAGATTAAAAAAAATAAAAAAAAAAAATAAATAAATAAAAATAAAATAAATAGATAAATAAATAGAAAAAAAATATTCTCTTTGCCAGATTTGTGCATTATATATATATATTATTTACTTACTGAAAGCAACTCAAAATGTTTGATCAGATATTGCTATGTCTGTGCTTTTACTTTAAGTTGTTTACAGAATCCACACTGCCTCTGGCCTAACATTCTGAATGGTATTCATAGCATGTAATCCATTTGGCTCAGTTATTTTTCTATCATCGCATGCTATGGAGTATCCTATATTTGACATAAAAAATAGTAAGCATATACATAGTATTGGATGCTGTGTAACTGATATATGTATCCCTGGACCACAAAAGTGGTCCACAAAAAGACCACAAAAGTCTTAAGTGTCAATTTTTCGAAACTGAGATTTATACATCATGATGTATGATTTATTAGGATCGGACAATATTTGTCTGAGATACAACTATTTGAAAATCTGGAATCCGAGGGTGCAAACAAATCAAAATACTGAGAAAATCGCTTTTGAAGTTGTCCAAATGAATTCTTAGCAATGCATATTACTAATCAAAAATTAAGTTTTGATATATTTACGGTAGGGAATTTACAAAATATCTTCATGGAACATGATCTTTACTTAACATCCTAATGATTTTTGGCATAAAAGAGAAAATCGATAATTTTGACCCATACAATGTTTTTTTTTGGCTATTGCTAAAAATATACCCCAGCGACTTAAGACTGCTTTTGTGCTCCAGGTTCACATATAGTCTTCATCTTACTTCTCACTTGCACATGACTTCTGCATGCAAGCATTATGCAAAAGCACAATTGGATGCCTTTAGTGCTGTGTCACAGTTTTGTGACCTCATTCAAGGACTCATGAGAAATATAGAAATTAATCTGTTTCTAGTCTTTTGGAAGCTTCCATAAAATATCGGTCACTGAGTAACAACTATTGATTTGTGCCATAATTGCAATCATTTATTATCATTTCATATGTTAGGACACTGAGTTCCTTATTTAATCTTTTTTGTTTGTTTGTTTTTTAATTAATTTATTATTATTATTATCATTATTATTATTATTTTTTTTTTTTACAGAGGAAGTACCCTATGCATTACAAGATAGCCCTCATCATTAACTACTTTGGTCACTGTATATCTGTTGGAGCTCTCGTTATCGCCTTCATTCTCTTTCTGTGCTTGAGGTAAGTGTGTTGGTGTATATTCAGCACCATACATTCTCAGAAATAAAGGTGCAAAAGCTGTCACTGGGGCGTTGCCTTTTCAAAAGATTCATATTGTACCTAAAGGGTCCATTTTGGTACCTCAAAGGTACTTAAAGTGTACATATTTGAACCTAATAGGTACAAAAGTGTAACTTTTAAAAAGGTACCGACCCAATGACAGCTTTTGTACCTTTATTTCTGAGAGTGTAGTGCGTGAGTAATACCTTGTGCTGAGGCCGTGCTTAAAGTTAAGAAATGCTAATTCAATGAAGGAAAAATTGATATATTATGAAAATGAAGGAAACTTAGATTCTAATGAGGATCATATATACGCAGTTGCTGACATTATTTACTCTAATTGCATGGGCTAAGGTTGCTGATGTGATGCTCAAACAAAGCGCAATATTTTGATAGCACCACTCCTCAGGTGAAATTGACGCATGAATCACAATCTTTAAATATACAGGCTTCACAGAAAGTGTTACTGAACATTTCCTTAAATACATGTTCAGAATTCTTAATCTTTTAAAAACGACTGTTGTTGCTAACTCTGTCTCTGGCTCTTCTTTGCACAGTTTCATATTCATGCATATGTACATCCTTAATCAGCTCATGCAATGCTAAAACTGTGTCACAGTGTAATTGCTAAAATGATTGTTTCATTGATTTTTCTTTTTAAATTCAAGGAGCATCCGATGCCTTCGCAACATAATCCACTGGAACTTAATTACAACTTTCATTCTGAGGAATGTAATGTGGTTTTTGCTTCAGCTGATTGACGAAAACATTTATGAGACGAATGAGGTATGAAACACTTCTAGCCTATTAGTATGTAAACCCATCAGTAGGTTTCTAACATTTACATTTATAATGTCGCAGTCGATTCCTCCCCAATATTGTATTACTGTATTACTGAAGGTATTGGCTGGGGTATTTTTTCTCTGTAAAACACTTTAGTGTTATTTTAGTCTGCTGGTATCTAGTGCCTCATTAGAATCTTCCAGCATTTTTATTTCAAACTTGGCAAAGTAGTTGACAGTGAAGAGAAGAGAACAAAAGTCAAACGTACTTCATTTTGCAATGTTTCTAACATACAATGCTAATTTAGAAAAAATGACTGTTGTTGAAAAGTTTACTGAAGAACAAAGGAACAATGTGTTCATTGAGAGTGACATGAGAGGAGTGCTTTCAAAAGCAAATGAGATAAACAGCCTCAACGAATGCCATTTCAAAATAAACACTTTAGGTACTAACACGTACCATTTAGGGGTAAATAAGGTACAAAGATGCACCTCCTAGTTTACAGTACTGCCTCAGTGACAGCTTGTACCTTTGAGAGTGTACAGTCAAAAAACACAACTGATAGATGTTCAAGTTATACCATGAGTTCAAGTTATAGCAGCTTATAAAACACATTATAAAATGTTTGAAAAACCTGAGACGTGAGGTTGTTTTATGACTTATAAAAGGTTTTATTTTAGCATCAAGTCTGTAAAAGGTATGCAGTGTTCTAAAACATCCTTATATTCACCTCAATTAACACCCTGTTCCTTTCTCTCTGTACAGCCCTGGTGTCGTCTTATAACAACAATCTATAATTACTTTGTGGTGACCAATTTTTTCTGGATGTTTGTGGAGGGCTGCTATCTTCACACGGCTATTGTAATGACATATTCCACAGACAAGCTTCGGAAATGGGTCTTCCTCTTCATTGGATGGTGTGAGTTGATTTCTCTTCACAAGTCTGATTATTTTGAAAGGCCTAATCATCTGCAATTTGCACTGAATAAGAAAGCTGAAACGTAGTCTGCTATTCTTTTTGGTTTATTTGGAACATTTCCATCTTTCATGTGATTCTTGTGAATATCACAAAGCATTTGGACATTGCAATATACTTAATATGGCATGTAGAGGACACACTTTCGGCTTGATGCCACAGAGAGCTTCCAAGGTGAGGATGGGCACACAAAAGCTTTAGTTAGCATGCTAAGAGTTTAAGCTAACATAGCTTATCAGCTAACAGTGTTTACTGATAGTCTGTGAAAAGCCCACATTTTTTTCCTGTGTCCTCAGAGTGAGCCCTTACGTAAGTGTCAAATTTAGTGGAAAAAAATAATTCTGTTTAAAATGAATAGGAATTTATGGTAATGAGCACGTAAAACTTGGTATCCTCAGTTTTGATTGGATTTTTTTGACACATAGGCCTTGTCCACACTAATACATTTCCGGATACATTTGAAAATGGCGTTTTTGTTTTAAAACGCTCTCTGTCCACATTAGCATTTACCTGTGTTTTCCAAAATTGTCTCATCCACACTGAAACATCAGAAAACGTTTAATTTGCTTTCTGCGCATGCATAAAGCCTCAAAAAAGCTCACTGCAGATGATACACACAGAACAGACATGAGACGTTTTCATGCAGTTTTTCTGACAGGATTATTCTATTTACGATAATAACTCACCATTCACTGATGCGTCCAGGTCGCACACACTCATTATTGTATGTCTGATCTAAAAAACGCAACTGCCCTCATGTTTTACCGCAAATAGCTATCGTGAGTAAATTTGCTTTCATCTTTACAGGACTGTGATATGAAGAGTGTACAAAGTAACACATCCATAACAATAGTGTGAAAGTGCATAGCACATAACGTGCACAATACCAGTATAAACACGGATATCTATTGGTATAATATGTGTCACATGACTAAACTTGAGTCATCGTTTTCAAAAGCCTCTGTTTTCACAGTCCACACTACAACGCCAAAACAGCATTTTCAAATTTATCCACTTTGGAGAGCGATTTTAAAAAGCTCAGTTTTCCTTGATTAAAAACGCCGTCTCAGTGTGGACGGAAGGCCAAAACAGAGAGAAAAAGATGAGTTCCTCTTCAGGAACTCGAGCTGCGTCGAACGCTTTGGGGAACGCGTCTAGCGTGAGCGACTCAGAATATCGTGTGTAATCAGTCCAATGAAAGAGCGTGACATCACGGGCGGGGTGACGTAAGCGACCAGGAAGCTATAAAAGCACATGCCGCGCAGCTGGCATCAGCTTCGCGTCTTCAGCAAGCGCTCTGTGTGTGAATGTCCTCAGTTTGTCTTGTGAGTCTTATTTACTGTTGTCTGTCCAGTAGCTCCAAGTCATGTCTAAGAGCAAGGCGAAAACAAAGCATACTAGAGGCGAATCCGGATCGCGTTTCAGACTGTGTGTCCCTCCCTGCCCGCGCTACATAACGAGCGGGGATACACACAGTCTGTGCGTGGTCTGCCTGGGTTCGAAGCACGCCGAGTCGGCTCTCGAGGGGGCTGACTGTCCGCATTGTGAGAGGATGTCGTTGCGGCTGCTTCGTTCCCGGAGGGCTCTCTTCGAGGAGGGAGCCTTCGCCAGCGTTCCCCCGCGTTGCCGGCCCCGCTTCTGCCGAGGCAGAACGGCAGCTGCACTCATGGGGTTCGCAAGTGGATCTGACAGAGGGAATGGAGACAGGCGAGTCCCTATCTCCTTCCACTTCTGCCAGATCCGGCGCCCAATCTCTGGAGTCGGAAGCACGCTCTGCGGTTCCTTCCACCCAGGGAGAGGGATCGACACTCCGCCTCTCTTCCTCCGAGGAGGTTGATGTGGAGTCTGTCGACAGGGATTCGTCACCCCATTCGCCTAGGTATGAGGAGCTCTTGGAGGTGGTGACTCGTGCGGTGGACAAGTTGAGTCTTGATTGGCCCGCCGAGAAAACAACTGAACCGCAGAAAAGCAAGTTAGATGAACGCTTTCTGCGGGCGAGTCAGCCACCTCCTTGCCGGGGCCTTCCATTCTTTCCCGATCTACACGAAGAGATTGCTAGATCCTGGAAGCGGCCATTCTCAGCCCGCCTGTACATCCCCTCTTCAGATTACTACGGCAATGTAGTGGGAATGGCAGAGCGCGGCTACAGAGCGATGCCCCGGGTGGAACAAACGCTCACAAGCTATCTGTCCCCCGGTACTGCATCGTCTCTGAAGGCCCCGGCATTGCCCTCCAACCCGCTCAGAACAACGTCGGCTTTGGTGGGCAAAGGGTATGCGGCAGCGGGTCAGGCTGGTGCGTGTCTGCACACCATGGCAATGTTACAGGCGTACCAGGCCGACCTGCTGAAGGTGCTTGACGAGGGAGAGGAGATCAAGTCCCATGACATCACAGAGCTTAGAAGGACCGCTGATCTCTCCCTCTGCACCACCAAGGAGACCGCCCGAGCGATTGGGCGGTCCATGGCAGCTATGGTGGCCGCGGAGAGACATTTATGGCTGACCCTGTCCGAAATGAAAGAGCGGGACAGGGTCTGCCTTATGGACGCCCCAGATCCACCCTTCTGGCCTGTTCGGCGACGCAGTCAACACTGTCGTCGACAGGTTTCAGGAGGCTCGCAAACAGGCGGCGGCGTTCCATAAATTCCTCCCTCGTCGCTCCCTCGGGGCATCTGGGCGGGAGATGCCCCAGCCGCACCCTAGCTCCTCACACCGAGAGGCTCAAAAACAGAGCGTCGCCTCGTGCTCCCCCGCGGGAACGAGAGTCTCAGCGACGCTCTCGGCCGAGGTCTTCGAGGCCCAAACAAGATTTAAGGGTGGTTATCGATGCTAAGAAGGCCTCGGCCAAGAAGCCCTGACACCAAAGAGCCAGGGCTTCAGAGGGCAGCCTCTGCTGGGGTAGAGCGGTGAACACCACAGAAAAACGGTGCCCGTCTCACCTCAGTGCCCTCTGGGGGCCGGTCTGCCAACCCTGCCAGTGTTCCAGGGCGCAGCGGTCCCCAGTGAGCATCACTCTCAGAATCATCCACCCGTGCGCGTAGCGGGACTGAGACGCTCGCCGCCCCCTGCGGGGGCCTCTTACACCAGAGGTCAGTCTTGAGAGACTGATTCCCTTAGTAGATTATTTGCCAGCTTGGAAACTACTGCCAAATGTATCTCAATGGGTCCTGCACACGGTAGAAAAAGGCTACCGTATTCAGATCGGCTCTGCACCGCTGATGTTCAACGGGGGTAACTCCAAAGATAGTCGGCCACGAGCAGGGTCTGGTTATGGAACAAGAAGTGAAAACACTATTAGAGAAGGAGGCCATCGAGGTGGTCCCTCCTCAAGACAGGGAATCTGGATTTTACTGCCGGTATTTCATAGTTCCAAAGAAGGATGGGGGGTTGCATCCGATCATAGACCTGCGGGTCTTAAAAAGTGATCAGTTATGAGACTGAAGTTCAAAATGCTCACGATCAAGCATGTTGTAGCTCAGATCAGTCCGAGGACTGGTTTGTCACAATAGATCTCAAAGATGCATACTTCCACATATCCATCCTTCCACAACACAGGAAGTTTCTGAGGTTCGCTTTCGGGGGCGAAGCTTACCAATATCGAGTACTTCCCTTTGGCCTTGCACTCTCACCCAGCACGTTCACGAAATGTGTAGATGCAGCTCTGGTCCCCCTGCGCATGCTGGGCATCCGCATTCTCAACTATATCGACGATTGGTTGATTTTAGCTCAATCAGAGCAGGTTGCGGCTCGGCATCGAGATGTCGTTCTCGCACATATGGGGGAGCTGGGTTTGAGACTGAACGCTAAGAAGAGTGTACTTTCTCCAGTTCAGAGAACCACCTATCTAGGCGTAGTGTGGGATTCGACCGCGATGCAGGCACGATTGTCCCCTGCTCGTATCGAGTTGATCCTCATCTCAGTCGAGAGAGTCAAAGAAGGCCAGTCACTCACTGTCAAACAATTTCAGAGATTGTTGGGTCTGATGGCAGCTGCGTCCAACGTGATACCTTTTGGCCTGCTGTACATGAGACCCCTACAGTGGTGGCTCAAGACCAAGGGATTTTCCCCGAGGGGCAATCCACTTCGAACTATCAAGGTCCCCGCGGCGCTGCCTCCGTGCCTTAGACATGTGGAAGAAACCTTGGTTCTTGAATCAGGGCCCAGTGCTGGGAGCTCCTGGTCGCCGTGTAACACTAGCGACGGATGCTTCCCTCACTGGCTGGGGTGCGGTCATGAGTGGCCACCCTGCCCACGGTCTGTGGAGCGGTCGCCATCTGACATGGCATATCAATTGCCTAGAAATGCTAGCAGTTTATCGTGCACTGAAGCACTTCCTCCCAGACCTAAGGGATCAACATGTGTTGGTGCACACCGACAACACATCGGTGGTCTCTTACATCAACCACCAGGGAGGCCTGCGTTCGCACCCCTTGTACAAGCTGGCGCACCAGATCCTTGTGTGGTCCCATGTGTGGACAAACTCCTCTCACTCAGAGCAGTATATATTCCTGGGAAACTGAATGTGGGAGCAGACATACTGTCGAGGCAGGGGCCGAGGCCCGGGGAATGGAAGCTTCACCCCCGAGGTGGTGGAGCAGATATGGAGAGTTTTTGGCAGAGCTCAAGTAGACCTCTGTGCAACTCAGGAGACAGCACAATGTCCCCTTTGGTTCTCTCTAGTTCATCCACCTCCCCTGGGACTGGACGCTATGGTACAGACCTGGCCGAGGCTTCGTCTGTAAGCATTTCCCTCTATTGCTCTGCTCCCGGGAGTTCTGGCGAGAGTACGCCGGGACGGGGTCCGTCTATTGTTAGTAGCCCCGTTCTGGCCGGGCCGAGTATGGTTCGCAGATTTGGTCTCGCTCCTCGACGGCTCTCCTTGGGAGATACCGATCAGGGCAGACCTACTCTCACAGGCACAGGGCACGATAATTCACCCTCGCCCGGAGCTGTGGAAGCTGTGGGTGTGGCCCCTGAGGGGGCGCAGTCTTCATAGCATCCGGTCTCTCAACCGAGGTTGTTGAGACCCTCCTCCAATCACAGGAGCTCCCTCAACGAGGAAAACTGTACGCCCCTGAGGTGGAAAACTCTTCACCTCATGGTGGTGAGAGAGACCGCCAGCAGCTAGACCCAGTAAACTGCCCAGTGGTACAGTTCTGGAGTTCCTACAGGCCAAGCTCTCTGCAGGGTTGACCCACTCCACGCTGAAGGTCTATGTGGGTGGTTCATTGCGGCCTACCACGCCCTTCTCGATGGTCAGTCTTTGGGAAGACACCCCTTAGTTACACGTTTCCTCCGCGGTGCGCTGAGGCTGAGACCTCCAGTACGGTCCCGTATTCCCCCGTGGGACTTGATTGTGGTGCTAGAGGCATTGTGCAGACCTCCATTTGAGCCTATTCTAGATATCTCAGACAGACATCTGACGCTTAAAACCGCCTTTCTGTTGGCCATGACCTCTCTGAGGAGAGTAGGAGACTTGCAGGCCCTCTCAGTGGCCCCTACTTATCTGGACTTTGCACCTGGCATGACCAAAGCGTTCATATACCCTCGACCGGGATATGTTCCTAAGGTCCCCTCTGTCACACCACAACCTGTAGTGCTGCAGGCTTTCTGTCCTCCTCCCTTTCGGGAGCCCGACCAAGAGAAGCTAAATTGAATGTGTCCAGTTCGAGCACTGGACGCATACTTCCACAGAGCTGCCCTGTGGAGAAAAACAGACCAATTGCTTGTATGCTATGGTCCCCCCAAGAGGGGTTCTCCTGCTTCTAAGCAGTCTATTAGTCGTTGGATAGTCGAGGCTATCAACGCTACCTATGAGTCCTCTGGTCGTCCCCCCGCTGTTGGGAGCCAATGCTCACTCCACACGGGGGTATGGCGGCCTCCAAGGCCTTTTTGGCAGGTGTATCCATGCTGGACATCTGCAACGCTGCAGGGTGGTCCACGCCCTCTACATTCGCAAGATTTTACGGCTTAGACATGCCGGTCACTCCAGGCGCATCCGTCCTCTCGTCCTAAGCTGTGCTCTTCAGATACACACTAGGCAGGGATTTGGTAGTCTGGCAGCGTTGGTACTCGTTCCCCCAAAGCGTTCGACGCAGCTCGAGTTCCTGAAGAGGAACGTCTCTAGGTTACGTATGTAACCCTAGCTCCTCAAGGGAACGAGATGCTGCGTCTTGGAGCCATACCCCCCGGCACCCCTGCTGGCGCTTGCTGGTACTCGAAGCTGATGCCAGCTGCGCGGCATGTGCTTTTATAGCTTCCTGGTCACTTACGTCACCCCGCCCGTGACGTCACGCTCTTTCATTGGACTGATTACACACGATATTCAGAGTCGCTCACGCTAGACGTGTTCCCCAAAGCGTTCGACGCAGCGTCTCGTTCCCTCGAGGAACTAGGGTTACATACGTAACCTAGAGACGTTTTCTGATGTTTCAGTGTGGATGAGACATTTTTGGAAAACACAGGTAAATGCTAATGTGGACGGAGAGCGTTTTAAAACAAAAACACCATTTTCAAATGTATCTGGATTAATGTAGACATAGCCATAGAATTTTCAAAGTCTTCTATAAAGTAATAGGAAACCTTATAGGTTATTATGTAAATGATTTTATCACGATCAGTGAACAGCCTAGAAAGGTTTGCTGAAGTAATTTTTTTATGTGATAAATTAAAACTGAGGGACGTATTTGTCATCATTGCATGGTACAAGGACTCCTATGCAAATATATGAACAAAATCTAAAGTTTTAAGCATATATTTTGGTCACTAGTAGGCACCGGATCCAAACTTCAGGTTCAAACTTCAACTTCAGGCTCCTTCAGGGCACTGTGACAATGACACATGCCAAGTTTTGTAAATATATACCAATGTGTTCATAAAGTATTGCATTTTTTTGACTAAATTCAAATTGACCGATGCTCAAAATATACGACATGGGAAAACTGGGTACTGTGTGACTCTATATGGTGCTCTGAATCTAGTGACCAGTTTTGTCGTTATTAGCCAAACTGTTCAGAAGTTATAACCAAAAATAGCAGTTTTGCATGTCCACCAGTGGGTGGCGCTGCTCTGAAACTGTGCAGCTACCTCCAGGCCATGCTTGTGATGACATTTACCAAGTTTCATCTCAGTGCACTAAAGCTTTGCAGAGATTTAGCCTCTTGTTCCTTTTGGCATCAAATTTGCAATTTCTCAAGAACAGTTTTGAATATTTAATGCATAATGTAAATAAAAATATAACTCAATTTTTTTTTTAACATTAAAAAAAAAAACTACAGTTGGGTCGAACAGATAAGTTGATGCCGATTTAATTCTGCTATGGTTACTACTGGCAGCTGATATAAATAATTGTAATTAATCATAATTAATTGTAATTATTTATATAAATTTCCCTTTTAAGGTAATTTGCTACATATTATACATTTACATTTACATTTAGTCATTTAGCAGAGGCTTTTATCCAAAGCGACTTACTGTACAAATGAGGACAATGGAAGCAATCAAAAACAACAAAACAGCAATGATATAAGAGTTACTCTAACAAGTCTCAGTTAGCTTAAACGCAGTATACATAGCAAGGGCTTTTAAATAATATAATAAATAAAAGCAAACAGCCCAGAACCCCCACGAACAGAAAAGATAGAGCACTGCTAGTGTTAGAGGTCTTTTTTATAATTGTTTAATAAATTAAAAGAAACCACAATAGATAGAATACAAAAAAGATTATAGATTTTTATTTATTTATTTATTTATTTTTAAGAATAGAATTAGAATAGTGCTGATGCGTGCCAAAGTTAGAGGGTCAAATAAGAGGGCAGAGAATGTGTTTTTAAAGCCAGATTGCTTAACCCAGTCTGGAGTCTAAGGGTTATTTTGGGGCCTGGAGAAGTTTTTGTCATTGCGCGTGACCTGCATTTTTGTGCCTTTTTGCAGTTTCTTATAAATATCTAAATGGCTAAAGTCTAATTTCACGTGTATCAGCACAAACTGGGCTATAATGAATAGGTGAGCAGCAGGTATGTACATGATTGTGTGTTTTTGAAGAAAAACGGAAAATGTTATCGTGGTTAGTGTAAACACTAAAAATGTTCAAATCACGTTGAAGGTAAGGCCATAAAACACATACAGAACATTGAGGTTCTCCCGGGGACTTTTGTGCGAGAACTGGAGCTTGTTTAGCCTAGAATTTTTTCTTTCTAAATGATGTGAAAATTCATCTTGTTTACTTACTCCACAGAAACACAATATATTTGATTTGATTAATTTTCTAAGACACACTTTTTGTTGGGTAAAAGTCATATGCGGAGTAGGCGGTCAACTATCATGAATATCATTGTGATTCACACCTGAGAAGACAAAGGCCTGGATAATGAGCTGCATAATGAGCCATTCAGCTTCTCAGCTGTGTCACTGAGAGGGAGATGGGTTACAAGAAAGAATGTGAGGACAAAATAAATGTATATAATTTATGTTTGTAGTTTATTTAGAATATATTTTAATTTATCCACAACACAGTTTAATATCCACTTGTGAATGCAGATAAACAGTTTATTAGGAACAATCAAAGCTGACTTTCAAAAGCTGAATTTTAGCATCATTACTCCAGTCACACAATCCTTACAGAAATCCTTTTAAACAATCTGATTTTTCCTACAAAAAAACAAACAACAAACAAACAAACAAAACATTTATTGTTTTTATTATTAATGTGAAAAGAGCTGAGAATATTTTTTCAGGTTTTTTTGGGAGGGGGGATAAATTGAAAGAACAGTACATTGTGTTGTTACCTATTTGTTACAGTTCATTTATTTTGTTACATTTTATATTATTTACATCAAGCTTTTGAATGGTATAGTAGTGTATATTGTTTATTGAAACTTCATGATGTTTCAATTTATTATACATTTAGTACAGGAAATATAGTTGGAAAAAAAGTCTAACTGTAAAATGTTTACACGTTATGTGAAACTAGTTACAAGTATATAAATACAATAAAAAGAGACTTATGTTAATGATCCTGCTGCTGAATAAAGTGCTTCAATCTTTTTTTCTTGAGGAAATCCAAATCTCAAATCCCTCAACCACATCACATCTTTTTGGGGTGAATTATGTCTTATTCGCTCTCCTCTCGTACGCGAAGCAAACAGTAAAAATAAAAAAAACTCGAATAGACAATCTCGCTGCGTTGTCTTCTGTTGTGTGGGCGTATTCAAGCAGCGCTGCGCTTCAGTGAAACATTATCATTCTCAAAAGCATGTTCAGCGCGTGGGCGTGGTTCACATTAGAAGATAATGAAGGGAGACGTGAAAAACGGACATCGCGCATTGTTTTCCATATGGATTACTTTATCACAGAATATTTGTTTTCAGCAGCACACTTGTTTAGTTTAAAAGTAGACATGTCAGGCTTTCTATAGATATCTCTCTCATGTCTCTGTGTTGAGTATCCACTGAGTTAACAGTTCATTTTAATGACGCGTTTGTAAATGAAGATCAGCGCAGACAAAGGCTGCAGACAGCACACCTTGTTTGTTATCTTTATTTTATAAGTGCACAAAATTTTGTTTGTTATTATGTCTGTATACAAAAAAAGTAGACCCTTTACAGATTCGAATTGATGTATTGCTCTTATCTGTGGCGACTCAAAACTGGAAAGTGTAGATTTAAATTCTTTTCGGGGTTTTATCAGGAGAAAATGCCTCAAAGACGCGTATACACATTAATCGACTTCAGAGGGTTAAACGATGGCGAAGGACTCAGCTGCTCGGATTTGAGTTGGGCAGGTCATTCCTTACCAGGAGGGAACATTTAATTTAAAAGTCCGTAAAAGTGACTTTGTGCTTCTTTTTGGGATGGCCACAATCAAAGTAACGTTCAACTTGCAGAACGTGCAAGCTTCCTAGAGAGCACATAAGTCTTGAGTAATGAATTTAGGTAAGGGGTGCAGAGCCCAGTGGTGGTTGTGTGCAAGGGGTTGTGCAGCATGTTCCGAAAGAAAGGGCCTGAATCTTTTTAATTTTGAATAAAGCACAACTGTGCAGGACCGGACAGTTTTAGCAATGTGGTCTGAGATAGTTAGCTGATCATCAATCATAACTCCAAGGTTTCTGGCTATTTTTGAAGGAGTTATGGTTGATGAAATTGTGATGAAATGATGGGTTTGCTGGAACCACAAGCAGTTCTGTCTTGGCAAGGTTGAGTTGAAGGTTATGGTCCTTCATCCAGCAAGAAATGTCTGTTAGACAAGCTGAGATGCGAGCAGCTACCGTCGGATCATCAGGATGGAATGAGAGGTAGAGTTTAGTGTCATCAGCATAGCAATAGTATGAAAAGCCATGTTTCTGAATGACAGAACCTAGTGATACCATGTAGACAGAGAAGAGAAGTGGTCCAAGAACTGAGCCCTGAGGCACCCCAGTAGTTAAGTATGTTGCGACTTGGACACCTCACCTCTCCAAGATACTTTGGAAGCACCTATCTGATAGGTAAGACTCAAACCACTGGAGTGTGGTTCTCTGAGATGCCCACTTTGCCAGTAGGGTTGACAGGAAGGATATATCTGGTGGTTAACAGTGTCAAAAGCAGCAGGCGGATAGAATCAGCAAGATAAGTATTTGAAGAGTTTTGGATCCACTTTTGGCCAACTTAGGGCTTCAAACAACTGAGAGCAACGGCAAAGCACACGTCTCAGTTGAATGTCCACTTCTGAATAAGCACAGATGTGGTGGCTGTCAACGGAGGTTTTTCGTGTGTGAGAGAAAGGCAGAGACTTGTGGGTTGAACACAGCTCGTTCAAGTGTTTTTGCAATGAAAGAGAAGCAAGGGAAACTGGTCTGTAGTTCTCTAAAAGAGATGGGTTGAGGGGGGGTTTCTTAAGTAGTGGAGTTATACAAGCCTGTTTAAATGTTGGGGTGGAAAAACACCAGGTAAGTGGTGAGGGAGCGATGAATGTTTGATGTGACGTGAGTGTACAACCTGCAGGGAAATGCGCTTGAAGGAGATGAGATCGGAATAGGATCAAGCCGAGACAAGTAGTCACGGAGATTAGAAAGGATGACAAAGTTTGGAGAACTATTGCCTCAGAGAGTGAAAGTAATGAGTGTAGAATGAGTGTATGTTTGCTGGTGAGATTGTGCTTGATGCATTGTGGTGTGGAACATAATTGTGCACTGATGTGTTTTTAATTTTATTAATGAAAACGTGAAAGTCGACATTTCAGCTATGTGAGACGATATGAGACAGAGGGCGCCGTACCCCGGCCAGGAGCGGGACAATAGTGGCAGCAGAGGAAAATGTGTTTTAAAAAGCAGATTAGAGTTTAGAAAATTGTTAACTTTGGATTATGGTAGTACAGTTCCTTTTAGCCGAGGTGTAGACATTAGCGCGAGAAGAAGAGAGAGTGACTGATTACAGCAATTGAAGGGCAGTAGTATTTTTTTGGATTTGTGCCACACCCTTTCATCAGCCTCTAAGCTTAGAGAACGATGTTTGCGAATTGAACATCAGATACCCAAGGGGCTGAAGGAGGTGGGTAAGGGGTGGCCTGGAAGACAATGGAAAGAACAAATTCTAAAAAGTGCTAGACAGCAGTGAGCAGAAATGGTTTTAGGGAGAAGGACGTGACGATAAAAAAAATTGCAGATAGCCGGAGGGCCCTCCCGTCCGAATACTCACTCCAGGTTGGCAAAGTAGTGAGCATCAAGAAGATGACCATTGAGAGATGGCAGCACACATGGAGGCTAAGTGCTGGGGCTTTGCTAACGGCGACAAGAAACACAACATAAGTACAGGTCTAGTGTCCCACAGGGGAAGGGTGAGAGTGAGCGCAGGTTACACACAGAAAAGATGAAATGGGAGGGGTTGTGAATATAACATGTTGTCAGGAAACCATTTTGAGGTAGGAGTGAGGAGCAAGTGATCTGAGGTATGCAGTGGAGTAAACAGTACAGGTTCAATGTAGCAGTGTCGTGTGTAAATAAGGTCCAGGTGGTTGCCTGATTTGTGAGTAGCCGTTAAGTTTGAGACACTCGTGAGAGATCAAAAGGGCCAGCAGCAAGTGGGAAGTCAGCATACAGAGGTTTATTCTAGGTGGAATGTTGAAATCATCCACCAGCATACACTCAGGTTAGAGACCATCCTCAGGAAAGGTGAGCGCAGCACTCGATTCACCACAAATTTACCTAATTTCCTGGTGGTCAATAGACAACTACAAAATGTATTTTAAGATGGTATGTACATAACTGAATAATGGTTCAAAGAGCTGTTGATACCCAATATTGTAAGGCTTACATTCCTAATCATTAAGCTATAACGATGGGCGTATGAACATCATATAACCAAGGTGTCTGAAGGGTGGAAGGCTGGCCTGGATCAAGACAATTTTTTGGGTGGCCCCCCCCAAACAAAGGTCTAAACAGATGAAGAGTTGAGCAGATCCACAACCCTTTCAAGCAGCTCTAAGCTTAATTGAACGCGTTTTGCGGTAGAACATCAGATACCAGGGGCTGAAGGAGTGGTAAGGCTGGCCTGGAAGCACTGGGCAAACACAGTCGAAACAAAGATTAGGTGGAAGCCGAAATTATCATTTTAGGTGTAGGAAGTGAAGATACACCATTGCAGATAGCCGTGAGTGTGGAGTGATCGTAGGTGTACATCGAAAGATGGACATGTGGACGTGTAATTTAGTTTCAGGAACCATTTTGATGTTAAGAAGTGTAGGAGGCAAGTGATCTGAGGTATGCAGTGGAGTAACCATGTACATGTTCAGTGGAGCCGTGTCGTGTGTCAATAAGGTCCTCAGTTGGTGGCCTGATTTGTGAGTACAAGGTAGGTGTGACCCTCTGGTTGAGATCAAAAGAGGCAAGCAGAGTGTGAAATTCAGCAGACATGATAGTTTTATCATCTAGGTGGACGTTGAAATCCCAAGGCATAACTAGGGGAGTACCACCCTCATGGCAGTTAGGTGTTAGCGCAGCCACATCCTAATTCATCCAAAAGTTACCTTAGTGGTCCTGTGGTTCATAGACAACTACAAATGTATTTTTAAAGAAGGTAGGTGACCAGTACTGAATGAGATTTCAAAGGAGCTGTTTGATACCCAAATGATGGTAAAAGGGATTACATGTCCAATCATTAGAGATGGAGCAGACGCAGCAACCTCCACCTCCTTCCAGTCCAAACGTAGGGAGTGTGGAAAATGAGAAAAATTATTGTAGAGTGCTGTGCCTGGTGTAGCAGCGTGTCCTCGGTTTTGATCCAGATCTCTGTCAGGGCCCTAGATTAGTCCTTTGAATGACTAATAATATAAGTAATGAAATCGTGTCTTTACTTCAAGGCAGACTGGGAATGCTAAAACCAATAGAAAAAGAAAGTACTTGTATAAGCAGACATAGGCAAAGTGTGCAGGTTGTTAGGATCGCGCTGCCTACATTTTTGTGGATTCGTGGATTGCGAGTGGGTAGTGGATGGGGGGAGGCAGTAGGATCGGAAACACATCGTAGGATTAGTTATACAAACTGAAACAGACGTGAAACAAGGAGAAGGAAAAAGGATTAATCAAAACAATACTTATATCCCTTGCGTTGTCCCTACCCGGTGAGTCACACGGTAGAGTCGGATGGTCTTTACACTCTTGGTCTTCACATGAGAAGGGGTTAACAGGAGGGCTGCCGCAGTATACTAACCTTTTTTTTTTTTATACTCGTCAGACAAAACGGAAATTTAATTCAGCTGAACACACTTTACTGTTTTATCACACAAAAAAGGTCTAAGCCAGCGCACAACACTGACAACGTATGCGATAGAGTATGAGACCAACACACGCACGTCTCAACACAGTAAACAAACAGACATTTCCAAGCAATGACAACTGCGCTAAACCCTAATGAGACAAGAAAATACACTTACGATCTGCTTTTTAACTTCCGCTGAATTTAACTGCTTCTCTCAAAGGGTATTTCTTTGTACACTGTCTTTTGCTAGTGCTTTGAACACACGGGTTACTACTGTTTATCACAATCAAATCTCTAAGCAAGCGCACGACACTGACAATGTATGCAATAGAGTATGAGACCAAACAAGCAAGTCTCAACACATATTTACATATTGATGAAAACAAATATTTGCAGCGTACTGAAGAATGTGTGTCCTGTCATCCCTGTTACTCTGGTCATGGTCCTGTGACTACGACGTCCAATCCTGTTACTGTCATTAATTTCATAAAAAATTGTAAAAAATTACATTTGATACAGCCTTCCAGGTTTTTCCATTGTAACTTTAACTATTTTTTTTATTTTGGACAGAGCCCTTTTTTAATATCTCTCTTGTAAAAATATATATGTCGTTCTTAATTTGACATGTGGTAACCCCTCACAAAATGTGAAACATCCCAGTGAAAAGAGGGACTGAAAGTTGTTTAGTTTCAGAAATATTCATCAACTCAGTCACATGGATTACTTATTGTGGTTTTGTGTTCTGTGGTTTTTTTAAAGCATCACTTTTGGGTTTCTATCTAGTAACTTTGCTGCTAACGTAGTGTATGGTTAGCAGATAGCCAGCCTTTGAAGATGATTGGAACACGTCCTCAATACTGAGACACCAAAGCCTCTGTTTTAGTCAGCATTATCCAAGTCATGAGTGAGTGAATTCAAGACATGCAAGCCCTGGATCAGAACCAGGATATGCCAGGACTAACAAAGGAAATCTAAAAATTGGTAAGCTTTCCGCCAGAAGAAACATGAGTACGTTCTTGTGTTTTCTGAATGATTAAAATAAGAAATCTTCGGCTCTTCCTGCATCTTTCAGAAAATAACAAGCCAGTCCCTCGCTGGTCAAATATGAGTCAAAATTTGGTTTCTGCATCAATAGTTGGCAAACTGTCCTTTTTTGTTAGAGTGAAGTTCAGGCAGTCAATTTGACGACAGTTCAAGTGGCCAATCTCACAAACTGAGTGTTTGGTGCACAAAGCTGGCCAATCAGTCAGAGTCTAAGCCTATTTGACTGCCTCCTGTGTCCAGCCAGGCCCATATATTTCCTCAACCATATATTTGAGCAGATTAACCTGGGTATTTTTTGCACAAGGCACATTTAATCTGTTCCATTTCAGGGCTGAGGTTTAGTCCTGCAAAGGCTGCGCGCAATTTTCTAAGGAGGAAGCTGAATATGGAAAAAGATAGGCTATGAGTGGTAATTTTCAATCCACACACAGTGTCCCCTTTCAACTCAATCTCCAGTATATACCGCCTGATTAAAGGTATAGTTTCAAAATAAAAATTTTTGTCAAAATTTAATTCACCTCATGTTGTTATAAACTCTGTGAGTTTCTTTCTTCTGTTGAACACAACGAAAAATAATTTAAAGAATGTTTTTAACCAACGGTTGATGGTAGCCATTGACATCTATAGTATGTTTCCCCGATACTATGTAAGTTTACTGTTTGGATACGCAACATTCTTCAAAATATGCAGCTTAACTGCAGACAGTTTAAGTTGACTGATGATCATTTGCTGAACTCGCGGTATTGATTTCATTGAGCTGAAATATCAAATTGTGGATGTCCACACGGGCTCCTGCTAATATATAGAGAACAGAAACTTCCATTTTTTATTTACATGTTCTATCAATTTATTATATGCAATATTACATTTTAAATATGCTGAGCTCTTTATATATTAAAAGAAGCCACGCAAACGCAACCCAAAACACTTTACTGGGTGTCAAACATTCTAAAATGAGTGAATTTCATTGTCTTAAACAACAGATTGTCACATGATTAAGTACTTGAAAGATTCTGATAACTAATGAAATTAAATGTTATAAAGTATTTAAAGTGCAGTACAGATTATTTTGAAGAGCTCCACATAATATTTGGAGGGGTGTATTACTGAAAACTCTAAATGCCATTCCAAGGACTTGTGTAAACTGTTTGATATTTGACATTTACTGCGTTCTCTGTCTGTAGAACTAGAAGATTATGTGGGTTTTCAGAGCTGTCTGTAGGCCGACAGCAGCAAGGTAACACCAGTGCAGTTATGCGCATCAAGACCAAATGTACAGACTCTAAAGTTTCAGGAATGACAACTAATTTAAATATAGGGAATGAATACCATAACAATTACAGTTTGTGTGTGTGTATGAAACAGAACTCACTTTTGAAACTGCAATGATGACATCAGACTATTGGTTTTCCACTATTTTTGACCAAATATTACAGCAGCCAACGATAAAACGTATTAGAGAGCGTTTCCTGAGAGGAGGGAACTCGGAGAACATCACATCGATGCCCGGGGTCGATTAATTTGGGGATCATCGCTAGAGACGATTTTTTAATCTAGTGTACAACTAAACGAGCCAATGCACCATTGGCCATTGGTGGCCACAGGTCCTTAAAAAGTCTTCAAATGTGTTAAATAAAAGTTTTTCTAATAAAATGCCTTAAATTCAGATCTCAATGGTCCCTAAAATTTTTCGCTCCCATTATTGCAAAAAATTTATTTTCTCCAGTCTGACGGATCCCAGTGACCGTTTACAATAATTGGAATTTCCCTCCCCGCTTTAGTTGTACTGAATGCTACAGTGTTAGCTGACCAACCTCCTAGCCAGGTTTAAATGCAAGTTTACTGAAAAATTTTAAGAATTTTGAACTTGCCCCACCAGACAAATTACCTGATTTAAAAAACAATTACCGGTGAACGCATCGAATACGATAATGGAGTCTTCTGATTTTATTACTTCAAACATAAACAGTGATTGATAATGGATAGTATATTTCTGGTAATCAATGTCGCACTGTTTAGGCTTGCGCTGCTGTAAAGGAGCATTTTACGGAGAGAATCAATATCAACTATGAGTGTATGAAATGAGCAAAAGAGCTGAACGGGACACATAAAGAAAACCGCAGAGATGATTTTTTTTTTATTTATAACATATATGTAGTTATAGCAACATGCCATGACAAGGGAGCCTAATGCCGAATATCTTCATGATTGCAAAAATTTTAAATGGATTTTAGTACATTTATTTTAATTTTAAATAAACACGTAGTTAAGCTTAAGTAGTCACGTAATTAAGAATGCTTACATTTTTAGAGACACAATAATTAAGTCCACACACCGTGTGGACATCGCATGACCCAGAGAACTTGTGGTGGCCTTTGTCGCCACTTGGAGCGGCGTATGGTCAGTTGTGGTTTTGGAGAGATTCTCCTTTTCAGAATTTTCTGGAATCATGGACCACCCCATGCAGGTCCGTTCAGTGCCTTAGCAGGATGCTCATGCACCTCCGGAAAAAGAATGCTCCTGTTGTATGAGAAACCAATTGCCCAACCTTGAGGGGCTTGGGACATATGGTGGGCAGGGTCACACTCTCAAGGCCCCTACCCTTTCAGTGGCGCCAGGGAGACGCCATAGCTGTCATTGTTCTGGGATCAATTTCAAGGCATTGGAGGTACTTCCCAGAGGCCCCTACCTCCTGAGTTAAACCCTCTGGACTGTTGGTACCCTTAACGAAACTGCCATGACTACTGGACTGAAGAAGCCCATGCTTGACATGCCACCCAGGACCGAGAAATAGATCGACCCACCCCTTATGGCGGGGAATGGAGCCTGGTCAGGCCAATATGGTCAGAGGTAGACTCTTCCTGCAGATGAGACCCATGACTCATCCGTGAGCAATGGCACTGTCGCCACTCAGCAGATTAAATGCCCAGACGCGTGAGGCAGTGAATTGTGACCATCACTCGGCGCTTAACAGTGACTTACAATTTAGGAAATCCATGGACAAGTAATTTGACTATAAGATGGTAATAAAGTGCAGAGAAGTGCCTGTTATACAACGTTTTCAGTTCATCGCTCAAAGTGTAGTAAAAGCGTAGGACAGGTGCAGGATAAAGGATAGTAAAGAGCAACAGAAAAAGTGTAAGGAAATATAATTTATCTTTGGGTATATATGGTGTATTGATATATATAGAAGGATTCTGGCAGTGTAAAATTCGGTCTATACGGAGGAAGATGACGTGTTCAGTTGTTTCTTGTTGAAGATTATGTAGGGTGCTGGGATTTAGCTAGTGGATCTCCAGGATCGGGAGTTAGGGAAATGGTTATGCCAAGAATAGGTTACATCACCACAAACATGGATATAGAGTGAAAAGAGATAGTAGTGTAGTTTTCCCTTGAGAGACGTGGATTATGTTGTCCTCTCTGACAGTGGGACCATGGAGCTCGCACTACTCATTTTACCGACACCCGAGGCTCTCTGGAGGGATGTAGAGAGGATGCTGTTGAGAAGAGACGTAATTCTGTGAGAATAGGGAGGGTGCGGAGCCCTGGGATGTTTATGCTAATGACTGAACTTGATGCAAAGCTGCAACTGGTTAGGGACCAGCCAGCCAGAAGAGAGAGAGACAGCTGGCTGTGACATGGTCCCTTTTGGGAACTCCATTAATATATCAACGGATGCTGGCTGCGGCTGCATTTTTAAATTCATTTGCAGTAGGGTTTGAGTTGCACATGTTGGGAGTCCAGCCCAGAAAAGTAGTATTGCAATCGTCCAGCCTAAGAAATGGATAAGGGCACTGGGATCCGAGAAGTCCCCTGTAAGGAGCAACACAGTAAGGAAGCTTGTGATGCATGTGTTTGTAGGAAGGGTCTAATCTCAGTGTGTTTGTCGCCCCTACCTGCACATACCTGCTATAACGTGCTGCATGGGTCTTTCCGCAATATAGATGTTTCAGAAGGTCAGGCTGGGTGCATCCATAGGGGTTAGGATCAGACAACAGATCCCTTGGCTGAACCCGATGGGTATTATCCGTTGATGAGCGCCCACGTTTGATGGTAAACAGGTGCACAATTGTACTCGATGGCGTGGCATGAAAAAGACGTGAGAAATCTCTGTTCTTGTGCCATGCGTTTGAGAGTTGCAGGTGAGGTCTTTTACCATCCATGCTGAGGAGTGTGAGTACGCCAGGCGAAGGAAAGCGGTTGAGATTCCACGTAGGCAACGTGCGTTAATCCTGTGTGGCGAGAACATCGCTGCCATGTCATTCAGCACAGCAACAGATAGTAAGCAGAAAAAAAACAATGGTGCCTATTATGAAATGATGCGGTCCCCGTTGCGTGCTAGCTGTATATCAGAGATGAGAGGGAAGGTGGGGTCAAAATAACCTACCGGGATCCTGGAGGACACCCCAGTGACCAGTTGATGTGATGTTTGGATATCTTTGCCTACCTACAAGCTCACGGGAAACCGCCCCCTGGAAGGACTCTCTACCTTTGTAGGAAAGACCTCAAAACAGTTGGAGTGCCGCAGAGCTTATGGCGTATGACCAAGCACCTAGAGAGGGGTTTAGGAAGATGGATTTGATGATTAACAAAGTGTCAATAAATGCAAGCACGAATAGAATGCTCAGCAGAACTGAGAACTGAAGATTTTGTTGGATCTCAGCTCTTGCGACTACTTGCTACAGTCATAATGATGTGTACTGACAGGCAAGGCTGGGTATGTCAGGTGAAATGGTCAATTAATTTTTAAAATTCAGAGTGGTTATTGGTCCAGCAGGGTTATTCTCTCTTGTGAGACGGGGAAGGCACGGCAATTCGCTGTGGTCCACAAAACTTGTCATAACGGTTTTTGATTTTGTCTTATGACGAGATTGGAAGGAGGAGTGAGAGTGGAAGAGAGTGTGTAGCAAGTTAAAACGTTTAGTGTTGTTTTTTTTGAAGGGCATTGGGGTTCACGTGAGCCTGCGTGGCGAATGCAGTAAGGGGGGATACATGCCTGTGACGAGATGTGTTGATGGAGTGGGTTTGAGTGAAGGCATAATTGCAGGGGGCAATAGCTTGCAGGAAGATATGAAGGGGGGATTTGGTTTAGAGGGCAGGTGGCTAGGGGTGGCTAGAGAGAGATAAGTTCAGACACTTTATTTTCTGATAAGAGGAGAGAGAGGATGATGAGAATGATGGTCAGCTGTGGTGAGTGTTTACTGGGTGAGTTCCATGGCGTGAGTGAAGCGCCGAGAATTCGAACGACTGCTGATGGATTGTCTGGTGGTTTGCTAGTGAAGTAATTAGCATTTAAATCGTCTCAAGCATTTAAAGGACAGTACTGGAGGGGGACAAAGCGAATGCGGTATTGACACTGTTTTGAAGGAGTTTGTGTGTGTCTAATGCACTGTTGCTCTTGTGGTGGGGAAGAAGGCCATTTTTGGCCGCAGTTGACAGTTGTTTGTTGAAATTGAAAAAATGATAGGGATAGCCAATGGACTGATACCTGCTGAGAGTCAGGCAGAGTCTTTAGCAGTTTGTGGACACTTTTCTCATCCTTGCATATGTGGAAGGGTACATCGGTTAACCAGGGGTTGAAGGTAAAGTAGCACATGCTGGTCTGGAGGAAAGAGGAGGTGTCAAGGACAGCTAGTTTTGGGGTAGTACCATATTGGTATCTGTAGCACAATTCACATATAAATGATCAAGAAATGGTTACATAGGGCGTCGAAGGTGGGGGGGGGGAAGGGGGAAGGGAGGAGAACCACGGAGGAGAGTCGAGAAGGAAAATGCAGAAGCAACCTCAGATTTTATCTAAAGCCGAAACTGGCCAGAGGGTCGTTGGTGGTGTGGAAGAAGGTAGAATGTGAGATTAGCGGCGTACTATATCATGAACACATGATCCGAAACAGGCAAGGCGGGTGACCCAAGATTGTTATCTGTGATACAAATTGCGTTAAAAATATGAGATCAGAAGCTGGTTACCTGATTCATGGCGGTATTTGCTCAGGTGGTTGAGCCACTGAAGAGCCGAACACGAGGACTAGGAGAGAGTGTGAGAAGTCAAGCAGCAAATGGCTTGTCAGGAGTGAATGTTGATTTACACCATAGATAGGTAGGGCATGCATCGACTTATTCTGGCAACCGCTAAAAAAACTGCTTTCGGCCCGGAGGACAATAGCAAAAACAAAAAATGCTTTCATAGTGTCGGCCAGGAAAGCGGAAGAAGGCGGAATACATTTGTAGAGCCGAACAATGACATGATGACCATCAAAGGAAGAAGAAGTGGTGCTAATGCAATAGCAAACACTAGTGCGGCAGTGGTGGGAAGCATTTAAAAGTGTTCAAAAATCAATTGATCCAGCACTGACAGCTGAGAGGATGCCTTAGTAGCTGCATCTCAGTCTCCGATGAGAAGAGGAACGGTGGTGTGTGCTGGCGTTTACTGTATTATTACTGAAAGCTCTCGGCTGTTGTCCACAAAACAGAAAGCACTGGGTCTTTACTGCATGGTTCTGCCAAACTAAAACCTGAGAAAAAGCAAGAACTCAGTTCAAAACATTCATAAAGTGTTAGTCATTGTAAGCGTTTTACTGTTGTTCCAGAAAATAAGAATTAAAAAGTACAATAAGTAATGATCAACAGCAGAGTTCACAAACGAGCTAGATTAATACATTTGATTATAACAATTGCCACCACATAGTGTTCAAATTGGATAATCTGTTCTATATTCAGATGTTTTAACAAGAATTCTCTTCTGCATCACGCAATGGCTGCATTTCATTTTTACAGTAAAACAAAGATAACATGCCTCGCATTCAAGAGAAGGGGTCTCAACACTGGTCCAAACATAATTATGTTGTACTGACTTATTATTTCGAAGTTAAACTTGTGCTTTGTTGGTATAGATATCTAGCTAGAATTCATTTTTAAATTGTTTTGTATGCTAGAGGGTGTGTCTTTTTTAGGATTACCGCAACGGGAAAAGGAACACCAGTCACTCTCAGCTGCAGTGGGTACGTATGCTGAAGAGAAATGCATACTTCAGAGGCAAGCAACCAGCGACTTGTTTGATGTAGATGAGACCAGCTCAGCAGATAAGATAAAATGCACATTGACATAAATTGCCTTCAACCAAATTGTTTCTGCTGTTTCTTTTTTTAAGATATAGGGCCAAAGGCGTTATTTTTTTGCAGTGATGCAGTAGAGTAGTTGCATTTTGTCACGAGGATTCCAGGGCAAAAAAGCGTAAACAAAAACAAGGATAAAAACTAAATGAATGTGGCAGTATAAGCTCCTGTAGCATTGTTTGAGTGTGAAGGAGACCTGCTACATACAGCAAAAGTTCATGAGAGGCTAAATTCAAGATCATTGCCATCCGAACCTAACGCCTATGTAATCTAACAGTAACACTGCCTGTTTCAGTAATGCCCTGCAACCTTACAGGGTTTGTAAATTGGCATGAATCTAATGACAGTCAAACAAATTAAGAGTGGAAATGGAGGGTACTAATAATACAAGCAAAACAACTCACCCACTCCATACTTTCATTTTCAAGTCCGACATCAAAATTAAATAAAATTTGAATAACTTAAAGCATGAGATTCCGCTTTGAGTGAGCTGTTTGTTAAGAGTGATCTTAAAGCTGTAATCATCATGACCCCTGCGTGTGTTTACTGAGTGTTTCTTGACTCATGGGTAGAAATAGAAGGTGACTGTTAATAATAACCAGGCTGTTTATTATTGCCGAACAACAGTTTGTAGTAAAAAAAAGATGTTGTTGCTATTGTATTTTTATTTTTAACGTAACGTGAAAGTGTCTTTAAAATGCATAAGCATTGCATAAGTGATTACAAATAAATGCAATTAAAAAGCTGGCAGTATGGTGGAAATCTTACTGGCATCAGCTGCATATTGCAAATATAATAGGTTCTGATTAAGTAGACTCAAGTAATTCATGGCAATCTCTCTGGCTCAATAATCTGATGTGTTCTGTTAGTAGTTTGCTGGTTTACAAAAAAAGTGGCCAGTGTTTAACACTTTTCTTCTGTCAATTTGATCATCTTTTGATGAATACCTTGATCAAAAGAAATGCACATACACTAGTTTTCAAATGCTTTTCTGTGTTCATCTATCTTTCTGTTGAGCAGTAAGCTCAGTGTTAATTGTGGCTGTTGGCAAATAGTGCTGACATTTGGTGAATGAGGTACATATTTGAAAAATGACACAAAACTTCCCACAGCGCAGGTTCAGTGGCATTTAGTGCTTGATTAAGTTGTGGGTGGAAAGGGTTATAAAAAGCTTTTTGCTCTAAAATATTGAAACACAAAAATGGCACAGCTGTTTAGTACATTTCAATATGATAATCACCTGTTGGGAAAACAATGTTTCATTTTCAGTTTTTTTTTTTTTTTTTTTCAGTTTCTGTCTGTGAAGTGTGACTTGCCAATATATGCAGTCCCCTTCTCCTTTCAGGTATACCATGTCCGATAATTATAGCGTGGGCCATTGGAAAACTTTACAACGGAAAACCGAACAGTAAAAAAAAGTTGCTGATTTTTTGCGAAAGAAATGCTTATGACTGGAGTGAAAAAATGGTTGAACAGGGTAATTGTAGAGTATATCTGGCAAGAGATGTCATCTATCAGCCTGTGATTAATACTTACATTTATGCATTTAGCAGACTCTTTTATCCAAAGCGACTTACAGTGCATTCAGGCAACTTTATTTACCTAACATGGTGTTTCCTGGGAATCAAAACCCACAACCTTTTGCACTGCTAACACAATGCTCTATAACACGAGCCACAGGAACACCTACTTGGAAATAAGTGGAATTTCCTCCCAATTACATGTTTCATAAAATACAAGATAGTTAGAATAAAGAAGCAAAAACAACCACCCCTCTCTAAGAAATAAGTGTGCCCCTTTTTGTTGTATCTAAAATTGTTAAAACACATCATATCAGGTAGCGATCGTGACTCGGTATTTTAACGGTGTCCTTGTTACATGTTACAATGTACTTACATTATAATACAATCATGTTATGCCCTATTACATGCAAGTACCCCTAACCAAACCCCTAATCCTAACCCTAGCCAATATAGTAAGTACATGTAGTAATGATATTACTTAGTACTTAAATATAATTACACTGTAACAAGGACAGAAAATAAAGTGTAAGGTACCAAAAATCTGTTCATGGACAGCAAAATTGTAAAAAACAAAAAAAAAAAAAAAACAAACAAAAAAAAAAACAAACCTGCCTTTTCAACTGTTTTATCATCTGCAAAGTGAAAATACATCTGATAACATAGAATAGTCTATGGGTGTTTTTTCAACTGTTTTATCATCTGCAAAGTGAAAATACATCTGATAACATAGAATTTATAGGGCCCTTACAAAAAAATAGAAGTACACTTTCAATTTATTTTATTAAAGTAAACATCCGTAAAAAGTTCAATATACTTTTTTTATTATCCAATAGTTTTTGTAGGTAGTATAGGAATGTACGATGAAGTATACCTGAATATTGGACTTTTGCAGTACTTCTGAGACTAATTGTCCACTTTTTAGCAACTTTTAAGGTGTTCACTAATATTTTGAGTTAAACAAATAGGTTCTATAATTACTGACTGCAAAATGCACAATAGTTGCATTCTGTAGGTCAGGTTAGTGCCGAGTGCGTCCCAAACCTGTTCCGTGGAGGCCCCCCCTGCCCTGCACTTTTCGTATGTATGATCTCCTCTCTATCGTGGTACACACCTGTTTCCACTCATCGGGGCTCTAATTAGTAGAGAACCGCAAGAAGGTAACTAAACACCTGGGGTGCGCGTTGTGACTTATGGGAGACACTATAAAAGTGTTGCAGGGCGAGCACGCGGGGCCTCCAGGACCAGGTTTGGGCATATAAGCACGGGTTAGGTGAACTATATAGTGGGTTTACGACCATTCATAACAATGATCAAAGACACGGAATAAAAATATTCGAATCTAGTGTTATTGGCAGCAGTTATAGGGTTATTTTATTGAATCACAGATATTGCCTTTTTTTTTTTGTGGTTTAAAAGTGTACAAGTAATTATATAAACGGTTAATACTAAACTATAGTAGGTCCACATACTCAACAAAATCTTTGTGTTTTCAGATGCTGGTTTGGTGAAGGAAACCGCGAAAGTACATAGACTACATTTATCAGGGTCCTGTGTTTTAGTTCTTCTTGTCTGTGGGGCTACGTATTAGTTGTTATTGCTAGCTATGATTTTTGATGTCATATTCCTCCAGCAATAGAAACTCTTAAACCATTACAAAGACTGAAGATTGCGCCTGAAAATGTAATTGTCAATCATCACACTCGCTATATTTGTGTAAGGATTATTATACTCATCTAATAGTAGCCAGTTCCTTTCAAGGATATAGCTTTTAACTACGATAGCAATATGGTGTGCGGCTGTTTTCAGATAGGCACTTGATCTTTAAAGAATTATTGCTGTATTGTTTCGATAAGAAGTTTAATCTTGTTTTCTATTTTTATACCTTCTTCATGTAAAAGCATTATAATAACAGTATTTAACTGTAAGCCATTCTGCAGGGGCAAAACCTACTAGTGTCTTTATGAGCTCTCCACAGCTTTAAATGTCTGCATGTTATGAAACTATTTCGAGAAAATGCACAATCAATAACCTACATATCTTTTCTTTCTCGTCGTATAGATAAATTTTGTGTTCCTTTTCAACATTGTGCGCATTTTAATGACAAAGCTGAGGGCCTCGACCACATCTGAAACAATACAATACAGGTAAAAATCTTTAAATAACTATTGCTCACTATAATTGTGATGGACAAGAGCAGTAAGATGTGTTTGCTTAGGCTAAATGAAATCCTGTTTCATGTTCAGTAGAGGAATAGTTCTCCCAAATATAAATGCTCTGTCATTATTTATTTACCCTCATGTAGTTTCAAAACTTGTGGCAATTTCCTGCTCGTGACCATGATGTTATACAATATGAAAGTGAGAAAAACAAACAAACACTGAATTCAGGTACATTTTACTTTTGACATACATTTATGTGGTTTTCTGGGCATTTAGCACTAGATAGCATTGAATAAGCAATCAGAGTTTTGTCATCGCAGAAGATAATTTGAGCACCACCTGTACTGTAATTTTAGCATGTATATAAATCCCAGTGTCACCTGCATATATGTGAATATTTACATCAGGACAAGCTTCTAGAAAATTGTTCAGGTACAAACTAAAGAGGCCCAACAACAGATCCCTGAGGAACTCCACTGTTAAGGTTGAAAAGGTTTCAATGCACAATGTTTCCTCATAATCAGATACAACTAAGTCTATTTCATTGCATTAACTGTGAAATTAAAATATGATAATTTAGAAAAGAGTTTGTTGTGGTTTAGTGTACCAAATGCCTTACATAGATCAAGCAAAATAGCACCTACCTACCTGCTTAAAATTCTTTTAACCTTCTACTGTGATCTAGATTTCTCTGCATGCCTCTATAGACACTAAGCCCTTTATCTGTTCTAAAACCCAATCAGAAAAAGCTAAACTTTATCTTTATACAAGTCTGTGTTGTCATGTCACCTGAGGTTACTTGGTTTTGAGGATTTAAAGTTAAGGGTTTTAAAGTTTTTTCACTATTTAAGTCTACCATTTTAGAAGGTTTTTTTTTTTTTCTTCACTTTTGAACACCCGAAAGCATGACATACTGTACCTAATGCGTGAATATATCTCAGGGCAATACTTACTTCAGTCAAAGCAGGAATAAAATGAGACCTTTCATCTGAGTTTTCTGAGAATGCATTTGCAAAATCTGTTGTGGCATTTCACTTGATTTGCAAAAGCATTAATGGAGTGAGACTGGGTCTTGAGGACAAGCTTATGTATAATTAATCCTCTTTTTTTTTAAAAAAGGTTAGATTTCTGAAGAAAACAATGACAGAGTGGATGATGGCACATTTTTTTTTTTATGTGGGTTGCATTTGCTTTAGAAGAATACTTCATATGATTGAAGTTACTGCTATTATTGTTTGACGCTTTCAACCCAGCATACACAGTCCTTCATATTCCTTGCACAAACCATAATACATTGACATTAAAGGAAAGATGCACTAGTGGTGTCATTTTAATAAAAAATCAAGGTATTGCAAGTTCAGATGATGTCATTACATTAATTCAAGTAAATTTTTAAGGCTATATCAGTAGGCTTACTACACCTTAAATCATACAATATTTTCAATTACATACACTTTGTATTTCAATTTATTAACTTTACTTTGAAAAAACTTGCCAACTTAGTTGCCTCAGTAAAATCTAGTTAAGGTTACTTAGTATATTCAAGTTTCTTAAATTGGCTTATGAGTAAACTTAAAAATATGCAGAAACCTTAAGTAGATTTTTTATTGGGCAATAATTTAGCAAAATAATTTTTCTGAAATGACGCTTACATATTGAAATTTACAGTGAAGGTGTATTTTGTTGTCACCTTTGATAAGAGGCCAAATGATATGTTGTTGACTACTGGTGAAATTGACTTTTGATGAACTACTGTAGTTAAGGTTTACAGGAAATAAATGGTTCAGAATGGAATGGCAAATTATTCCATTTGAAGAGATTATGATGTCTATGGCACATATTTATTATAGCGAAAAATAATCCAAATTAAGATCACACCTGATCACAGGGAGAGCAAGAACTTATGATGCACATATACCTAAACATCAAAACTTAAGGCCAGTTTAATTGTTCTATTTAAAATGCAGCTCATTCTACAGTAAAATCTTACGACCTTAGCCATTGCTTACCTATGTACAGCAATTACAAGTCAAATTACAGCCAACAAAACTTGTATAATTAGAACTTATTTCATGTATAATCAGGTGGTAGCAACCATTATAATTTTGAATAGTAAATATTGAATAGTTTGTGAATAACCCAACATTATAAAGTGCATGCAAATAGCAGTTTGCACAGATAATGCAAATAATATGCAGTATAGCTTACATGATTAAAATGGAAAACTTTAAACATACAGATTTCATTTTTGTGTGGTGTGGTTCAGAAGATGCAAGGGAAACATGATATAACCTATCACAAAAGGTGTTTTCAGGAGTGTACAGAGGTGTCTTGAATGTACTTATGTAAATATGGCAGGGTTTGAAGTAGGCAGCTCTGAAGTGGCATCGATGACACAGGAAGAGAAGTGTGAGTGGCAAGAACTCTGGTAGTTACCGAGACTGAAGTACAAGTGCAGAAGCAATATTAAAACACAAGCATAGTGATTAATTATACTAATGAAATATTAGTCTGCTTTTTCCTAACTTTAAATATCTAAGCATCTACAACATTAGAGGTGCTGCTGAGCAGTGCACATTTCTTTACTTCTTATCGTCACATCTGAAAATCATAGTTGGAGATCTTTTCTCATTATCACTTCTGCTGGCTTATTGTCCATTACAGCCGTATTTTGTTGCTGTCACATTTGATAAGAGGCCAAATTATACATTATAGACAAACTACTGTATTTAAAGGTAACAGGAAATTAATGGTTTGGAATGGAATGGAAATTATACATTTGAGTGAGCTTATTGGAGCATGACATCTCTGGCACACAGTCATTATAGTATTTAAAAATAATCAGTGATTTCACTGCCACGGGTCTGCAGTTCACACCTGATCACAGGGAAAGCAGGAACTCCATGTTTTTATGTACCTTTGATGTACCTAACCTTCAGATGTTGAAATGTTACACTATACACTCTTAAAATAAATGTTATTTATTAGCATCGATGGTTCCATGAAGAACCTTTAAAATCCATGGAATCTTTCCACTGCACAAAAAGTTCCTTGTAGTGGAAAAGGTTTTAGATTATAAAAAGCCCTCCTTGCACTAAAAAAAAAAAAAAAAAAAAAAAAAAACTTCTAACTCTGCAACCAGTGAATGGTTCTCTGGGGAACCAAAAAAAAAATAATAGTTCTCTCTGTTGCAGAATCGCCATACAACCACCCTTTGGAACCTTGTAGCCTATGAGCGTTATATCTTTATGATGGCCCTAGCCACTATCTTACATTTGGGACATCTGAATGTATTTTAAATACTAGTAAAGCCCTGACTGGTGTGAATTTGAGCGAGCCACTGATGGCTAATAGTTTGCTTCATAACATTTTCCTCAATATTTTAAAAAGTGATGAGACTCCAAAGTTTGAAGTTAGGGAATGTGTTCAAATCAGTTATGTGCCATGAATCTAATTACATTTGCCCCTCTCTTTCCCTTTTTCCATTTTCCTCTTTTCTGTGACTGCAGGAAGCGTGAAGGCCAACTCTAGTAAGCTTCTGCCTTTACTTTGTATCACATACATGCTGTTCCTTTGTGAACCCAGGCGAGTGTATTTATTATATCTCAACATTGTAGTTTATATATTTCCAACCATTTCTACAGTCCTTTCAGGTAAGTGATCAGATTATGTCTGCACAGAGATCTCATATGCCTATCTTGTTTCTCTGAATGCACGTTCTAGAACTGGCCAGTTCAGAGAAAATGTTAGTGAAAAAAAAGAGTTAATGTATCCCTGTGCTTTTAAATTCTAAGTACATTAGAAGCTGATAGCAAAACTTAAGCCATTTTTCCAGAACTCTTTCTTTCTCAGTCTGTAAGTTACCAAATATGAATCTTGGTCAAGCCAATCACATGCCCTCACTGTAAACTATTACTATTAAGAAAAGCATTATAGAATAACAATAAAACTTATTTTCACTTGTAATTGAATGTAGTCAAAGCTATATTGTGAAAACACAGGAATGAATTTCGAAATGTTTTGGCCAACCAGCATTTCTTTCAGTATTTTTGCCTATAGCAAGTGTCTTGTGAAAAAACAAACAAACAAAAAACACAACATTGAAATTGCAGTTAGCTATGATTGGAATGGTTAATATTACATTTTTAGCTCTGCTCTGCTAAGATATATAGGCTAACATATATTAATGAATGCAAATAATTAAAAAAAAAGAGATACATGCCAGGACGGACGCGGACATGATTCAGCCAAGCAGACCCATACTCAGAATTGCCTGCATTTAACTCCATCCGGCGCACACACAGAGCAGTGAACACACACACACTGTGAACACACACCCGGGTGAGCAGTGGGCAGCCATTTTTATGCTGCGGCGCCGTACTGGGAGCAGTTGGGGGGTCTGGGATGCCTTGCCTGGGGTCACCTAAGTCGTGGGTATTGAAGGTGAGAGAGAACTATACATGCACTCCCCCCACCCAAAATTCCTGTCGGCCCGAGACCTCAAACGCACAACCCTTCGATTGGAGTCCCGACTCCCTCTAACCATTAGGCCACGACTTCCCTAATATAAAAAGTGCAAACATACAATACCATTCCAAAGTTTAGGAGAGGTGAAATATATGTAATGGTTTTTAAAAGTCTTTTTTAAAACAAGAAATATTGTAAAACATTATTACTATTTATATTATTAATGTTTATTTATTTACTTAAAAACATAAAAATAAGTAAAAAAAATAAAAAAAATAGGTAGGCTATATACTGTGATGGAAATGCAAAATTTTTAACATCATTACTAGTCTTTGGTGTCACATGATCCTTCAGAAATCATTCTAATATGCTGATTTAGCGCCTATTAGATGCCTATTACACTTTTTCACAAATTTTAAACAATAAAAATTGGATATTGAAACTGCTTAGTTCCCATAACTTCCAATTCTGAATTTGCCAAGATTTTGCTTACACTAGTGTCTTAACTATATCAACGGCTTTTGCAAAACACTACACACGGTTCTCTACATAGACCCACTAGACTTCAAAATCAACATCTCAAATCCCCATCAGATTCTAAAATTAAAATATCTTTAATAGGTTTTGTCTAGAAAAACACAACTTAAAGTTAAAAAGTGGCAACGTTTCTCGTCAAAGACCTCTTCATCAGGCACACACACATACATAGCAAAGGCAACAGCTCAGTAAGAATACAGACTCAAACACGATTTCAAGTTGATAAATCCCCGTTAGCCATCCACAAAGTCATTCACGACGCAGCTATACGATACCATCACAATTTTAAAACAAGCCGATTCACATTGAGGCACCAAAATTTTCATACACACACAGTATCCAAAAAATCCCCCCAAACCATCATGTGAGGACCTTTATCTATACATCGGATATCACAATGCTAATACAGATCTACATTAGCCAAAAACAAATTAACAAAAGCTATACAAAAATTATAAACGTAAAATGTGAATCAAAGCCATATTTTAAAAGGCACTGTACATGCTGGAAAAAAAAACCTCTATACGAACGTAAACTTGTGTGGCATGACACATCCAGGCTTAACATTGCTTCTGCAAATGTCACTGCAAGCATCCACAACCTCCCTGTAGAAGTAGTATTACTCTTATTTGCTTGAGGAACGGGGAATAGGGTGTAAACTCGAGGATTCATGAATCTTGGGGCGGGCCTTGAACTATTTCCGAACAACCGTCTTGCACTTAGTGGAAACTGACATCTGTGCCATGCAATGACATAACCAGTATATATGTCCCGACAGTGCTGGTTCAAGTTCATTTTAGACAATGTCATTTAGAGTTTGTATGACTCTTCGAACTGTCTAAGCCGCCACAGCACCTTCGACATACCTAGCCACCCACAGGCACTGCGATGCTTGCCCCGTTGAGCCAATTGAAGTAGGCCCACAGCGTGGGTCTGGCTAGCACGGAAATCGTTAATTTACTCACTCTCAGGCCATCTAAGATGTAGGTGGACTTTTTGTCATTCTACTTAGAACATGTATGGTCCTCTGTGATTCATAAAATGCAAGTCAGCAGCTGTGATGCAGTTTTGAGGATTAAAAACAGCATTATCCTTACAGACCTTCCAGGACCAGCCTCAGAAACCTAGGAGTTGGCGATGGATCATCCAGCCTTAAACTTCTGAACCATACTTCGCTCCAACGACCGGTCACTGAAGATTTGTCCCTATACAGACATTCGGAAGATTAGAACCCTTCCTGTCAGAGCAAGCCACCCAACTTCTTGTCCAAAGCTCTTGTTCTCTCCAGACTGGACTATTATGCGGCTCTCCCAGCAGGCCTATCAGCATGTACTATCATAGACTCTACAACTGATTCCATCCGGAGCAGCAGCGCGGTTGGTCGTTCAATGAGGTCACAACAAGCTCACGTTACGTCCTCTCACTCTTCCGAGCTTACACTTTGGGTCTACCAGTAGCCAACTCGCATCAAAATTCAAGGTACTGATTGCTTGCCCACAAGACATGACCACTGGCACGGACACCAATCTACCTAACCTCACGCCTAGATCAAACTTATGCGCCCTCCAGAAGCTTGCACTTCGCAGTGAAGGGTGACTGTGGTTGCCCCTCCCACAAGAGGGTTTCAAAAATCACCTCTCACACACCTTTTTCCCTGGACTGTGCGGTGGAGGATGACCCTCCAACTCTCACAATCGAAAATCGCGGTCCAAGGATAAGGATACGGATAACTAATTCTGTCCGAAGGGAACTTTTGTCTGGGCAAAGTGACAGTGTTGTCTGACAATCAGGGACAATAATTAATAATCATAATAAAAATAAAATCAACACAATGTAAATCTAATATAAAATATTCATATAGTGCAACCAAACAGGTTCTACTATATTATTGGCCATTTATTTTGGTAGAATTCAGCATTTTTATCGAGGCTAGGAACAAATTGCAACGCCTGTCAGTCTATTCGTTTAACAATTGGATTCTATAGTCTCTGTCATCTTCCTCATTTTTCAAAAAAACTCTAAAGACTCATTCTTTTTCACAGCACGATTGACCAAATAAGATAGCACTTCATTTTCTTTCTCTGTTTGTTATCCTATTCTGTGTGAAAAGACAAAAAAAACCGTGCTATGAGTTCTTTGACTAGACCTAACTGAGACTGTGCAGCATCGGCACTGGTATATCTTGTCTGTTGTTCTATCCGGTGCGTCTGATTGCTTTCTCATCTAGTTCTAATTTGTAAGTTCCGCATGGATTACAAGCGTCGGCTAAATGATTATATGGTAAACTGTAACATGCAATATCAAGGTCGTTCCAACACAAATACATTACACGTGGCCGCATGAGGATACATTGAGGTTTCATGAAGTGAACCACGACCTCACTCTGTGTGAAGAAACTGAACATTAATTTACAGAAATTTTGCCCCGTAATCCAGAGCCCAGACAAACGTGTTAGGGACTGAATGTCTGGTTCAAAAGACAAATCACTGTTTTGAAACAGGTCTGTTTGGTGAAACTAGGGGAATCAGTTCATTACACATTGGACTGAAGGCCTGCTGAAAATGGGTATGGATCAAGCAGCCCGGAATCTACAAGAGCTCTATAATTCCACGCTGAGGACAACAGTGTTGACTAACTGAGCTTATGCTATACACCATGCCTGGAACTGACCACTTGAAATATCCAGGGGCCGCACTAAAAGTGTTTTCACTTGATTTCTCTTTGTCAGCGCATGAGAATGGCGAGCTAACCACCGGACTAGTTATTCACTTTATATGGCTTGTAGACATGCAAAACCATTCGTCTTCCAATCTTATTGGACTTGCTTTAATACTATCCTTGCTTCTATGCGAATCATTGTGTGAACCATTGGGTTTGAACGAAAACGTTCGCGAGAAACGGAAAATAATCGTATTTTCCCATTTGAATGAACGCTCTGGATTATAGTAACTAATTGTTGTAAATAATGTTCAGTTTCTTGCACCACAGTCTGTTTTCACTCAAGCTGGCCTTTTTGTCTCAAAGGCATTCCATAATAAACATTTGCTCACATTGACAAAGGCACTCACAGACTCCAATTCTGGGACTTCCTGGGCTGCCTATTAAATTCAGAATTGATTTTAAAATTTTATTTGTATATAAATCTTTACAGGACTGTCCCTATTTATTATCTTAGATGTCTGATCATACTCCATCCAGACATTAAGATACAGTAATCAGGAATCTCGTTAGTCCCACAATCCAGACTCAATTAGGGGGACGAGCTTTCTCAGTGGTTGGGCGTGGCTGTGGAATAGCCTCTTTTGAGAATAAACTTGCCCTTCTCTGTCCACTTTAAATTCTCGTGTAAAAAAACATATCAGTTGTTTGACTTAAAATAATTTTCTATTAAGGTTATTGTTTAATCTTTTATGGTTTTATACTTGGTTTCTCTCTGGTGTTATTAATCTATTTACTTATTTATTATTAGGGAGAGACCTGTTCACCTCTGTAGTTGTTTGCTGATTTTTATATTCTTTTTTGAATCTCTCTGTGGTAATGCAGCACTTTTATGTGAGTCAGTAGTGGCTTTTGTATACATGTTCTATATAAAAATTGAAATTGAATTGCAAAATTTAATTTGTTTAATCGAAACCTTGGGGCCATTTAAAACATTAAGTTATCTCTTCGGGAACTCCACGCCATGTTGGAGAGACGCTTTGGTTCTGCCCCTGGGTGTCCATGCCTAAATCAATACATGTGAACATCAGTCCAACCGGAATGGCAAAACGCCAATGGTGGGGGAAACGTGAGGACCAGAAAGAGATTAAAAAGCTGATCCGAAATGTAAGCAATGTTAGCTTCTCTTTGTGTTTAGCAGTGTGTATGCTCCTGTGTGAAAATTGTGGCAGTCTTATTTTTCTGTTCTTTGTAAAACAGTTCACAATCACCTCTATATGGCAAGCTAAACATACAGCACTTAGACTGGAGGTTTCAATCCGGCATCTAATGGCTCATTTTCACTAAGCTGCACGTTCGGGTACAGTACAGTGCGGAGCTATCACTTCCGCTTCCACTGTCAGAAGTTGTGAATGGTACCAAAATGAAGAACCACCTGCATACCACTCCTTTTGGTACCCTTCTGCTGTGCGTACCTAGCACGGCAAAGGGAAAACGTGTGGAGCTTAACTCACCGCAGAACATTGATCAGTTGATTCAGAATCATCACTTTTACGATACAAAGGGATAAAGCATCTTTCACTCGCCTGCTGTCAGTGTTGGGCTTATTTACACTTATGCAAACACAAAAAACAGTAACTCTGTATTTTATCATTTTATATTTCACACAGACAATAGCCATTATCAAAATGCATTCTTGTCTGTTTTGGGTTGGCTATATTTAACAGGCATTCGTCTATTATTTGTTCCTGGTCATATCATTTTGGCTGAGCACAAAGTTATGTTTAACTTCATATATTTGAACTTTACCGTACAGCGCTGTATTTGTAGCTTACGTTTGACTGAACTGTTTGCTTTTGTCTTTATTTCCTCTGATATAAGCCTCTTATACTTTGTACTTATATTTTTATAATGCCTATTATTGTTCATTAAAACTGACATTTAACAAAAAGAGGTAGAGTTATGCTTATTGTCGGGGTTCATCGTCGATCACAACTTTCCGGCATGCACCACGCCTACCAATTAAAGGTACTATTGGCAGTGGAAACGCAAGCCTGATCAGGGTTACACGTACCAAATCGTACTGTACTGAACTGTACTGTACAGTACCGCTCAGTGGAAACGAGCCATCAACATTATGGGTGTGAATGCACAGGATTGTTGTGTTGTTTGTTTGGGAGTTGTTTGGGACACTTCAAGGAGTGTGTCCATGGTTGCGGTCTTTGTGGTCCCTATCCCGCTGTTGCTGAGGCACGGCTACAATTGCAATCGCGGGGATCGCATATGAATCTAGCGCTCTCTATCGGGGTTCGGAAGCCCCCTTTGTTTGAGAGCTCTATGCTGCAGCTATCTTCCTCAGAGGAGTCTGATGTTGTTAGCAATATTGTAGATGAGATTGAGGACTCGCCATCTCAATCTTTTGCATATGAAAAGCATACTGCATATTAGATTGCTCATTTCTCCCTGCCCTTGTTAAAATAAGGGGTGGGGATCCACGTGATTTATGTGTGGTTTGTTTGGAGCGGAGCACACACAGTCAGCTCTTGAGAGGGCTGGCTGTGTTCATTCATAAAATGTCCCTATGTGTACAAGTGTGCATTACCTTGGACATTTAGCTCTGCTTCTGCTGGCGTTTTTTCTAGAGGGAAGAGAAAGTCTTATGCGATGTAGAATCGAGGGGCTCGCGCGTTGCCAAGGCATTACGGGTTGACAGCAAAATAATGCCGGGGGGAAATTATGAGCAGAAGGGAGGTTCATTTTCTCTCTCTTTCCCTTAAATGCGTGCAAATGTGTAAATGCGTTTGCAGGCTATTATTCACAATTCTTTTGTATTGCATCTTATATGATAATCAGACCGAGTTCACTTGTCTGGTTGTTTGGCTGCATTTAATTCTGCCAAGCATTTAATTCTGAGGTAAATATTTACATATAGAGAGATTGGAGATAGGCCTCACCCTTTCTCCTCCCTCACTCTCTAAATACAGCGCTCTCATGGGATATAAATATTCTCGAGTGAGAACATGTTGTTATACCTCTCTTCCTCTCAGGAGGTACATGTGGTCAGAATGTCATTATAAGACTTATGAGGCCCTAACATTTTCCAGTGGTAGACACGGGTCTCAGGGACTGCTGGGCGGGAGCAGCCCCAGCCATGTTCCAGCTCCTCATTCGGTGGAGTGTCGCTTCTCGTACTCCCCCAGAATATCTGGAGTCAGAGCGGTGCACCCGGTCGCAGGCTTCTAAGCAGAAGTCAGATCTGCGGACCATCATTCTTGCTTGAAAGAATGTCTCAAATTTGAGATGATAGATCTGAACGAGACATACTTCCACATTACCATCCTTCCTCAACACAGGAAGTTCCTGAGGTTTGCTTTCGGGAGCAAAGCGTGCCAATATTGGGTTCTTTTGTTTGGTCTTGCACTCTCACCCCAAACTTTCACCAAGTGTGTGGATGCTGCTCTGGTTCCTCTTCGACTCCAGGGCATCTGTATATTCAACTACATTGACGAATGGTTGATACTAGCTCCATCGAAGCATCTGGCAGCTGGAGTTAAGGCTAAACACCAGGGAAAGTGTGCTTTTTTCACTACAGAGAACCAATTCTCTGGGCATGGTGTGGGATGCAGGCACGTCTGTCTCCTGCTTGGATCGAGTCGATCCTCACAGCCGTGGAGAGAGTGAGAGAAGGCCAGTCACTCACTGTCAAACAGTTTCAGAAACTGTTGGGTCTGATGGCAGCTGTGTCCAACATGATACCTTTTAGCCTGTTGTACACTTAAGAGACCACTGCAGTGGTGGCTCAGGAAGGACCAAAGGGTTTTCCCAGAGGGGCAACCTGCTTTGTATGGTCAAGGGGACCCCGTGACATCTTTGGACATTCTGAGCACCATTTCACATGTGATTCAGAATTCAGGGCATACAGGGCATTCCCAAAGCGTTTTTCTCCGACATTGCAGCCTCTGCCCTTGGGGAACCATGAATTATTACCGCACCTGGGACGTTTTCGGTGAGTCTGAATACGTGAAATTTATACTCTCGCATAAAGGATCTGGACCTTTGGACTGGAGCTTCTAGTGCTAATGACATTAATTGGGGGCATTTACAAGGCAGAGATCTGAAACCATTCAGCTGCACACATTTGAGGAATGATATTAGATCAAATGTAGGACAGTTTCTATGCAACATTTTATAGAAAAAAGACCCCTGGTACTGTACTTCTTCAAAAGGCAAGCTGTAGTTGGAATGCTGACTGATTGCTTCAATGGCAAAGGTGTCATTGCTTTCCTCTGTAACATGCTTTATTTCAGACAGCTGTATGCCATTCTTTGTCCTGAACATTTCCACAACAGACAACAACTGCTCCTCAGTCAATACAAGTGAGTGGCCAGAGTGTTTTGGTTCTGTTTGTGTGTGGCAGTCGTCCGCGAGGGGCTGCCGCGCTATTTTGTGTTTATTTTATTATTAAAGTTTTTATTTTAAATGTTCGCCGGTTCCCGCCTCCTTCTTCCCGTGACTATGAACGTTTTTATTTTGTTACAGTTCACTATACAGTAATGCCATTTAATGTACTGCAAAAGTATTGTAAATTGTAACTGTGGCAGACTGGTTTTCCTGGCTGAATGTTTGATGACGGAACTGACAGCTTACTGTGTCTTTGTAGGTTAGTTTGAATTAATTTGGCAGCTTCTGCCATGCTTCTGTTAACCACATGATCAATGGTGGCAAAGTCCTTACTAACGAACTGATGAGTTGAATCAGGTGTGTTTCGTTAAGGAGACATACAAAATGTGCACAGTTGGATATTCTCCGGGAGGACCTGGATTGGGAACCACTGCAATAGTTTATGTCTTTGCTACACAAGAATAATTAGACTAGTTAAAAATCTGTAGACAACTGCAAAGTTAATGCTGCCTTCACGTGCCGTCACAAACCCGTACTGTTTGAGTAAATGAATTACTCCGGGATATTGGTTTATTTGAACTCAGAGGGAGTGTCAGCAATGTTAAAAAAGTTAACAGTTTAAGTCATTTGTGGATTAATGCTTATTGTTGACGCGAACCGTTTCAAACGATTCAGTTCGATTTGGTGAACTGGTTCAAGAAGATCCGGTTACATCGAGTGATTCGTTCGCGAACCGGATGTGCTGTGAACGCGCTCATAACAGACCCGGGAGAGAAGTCAATGCTGAATAAAGTCGTAGTTTTTGATATTTTTGGACCAAAATGTATTTTCGATGCTTCAAAAAATTCTAACGGAGCCTCTGATGTCACATGGACTACTTTGATGATGTTTTTATTACCTTTCTGGACGTGGACAGTATACCGTACATACATTCTCAATGGAGGGACAGAAAGCTCTCGGACTAAATCTAAAATATCTTAAACTGTGTTCCGAAGATGAACGGAGGTCTCACGGGTTTGGAACGACATGAGGGTGAGTCATTAATGACATAATTTTGATTTTTGGGTGAACTATCCCTTTAAATGCTTTACTCCCAACACTGGAGACTGTTATTGTTAGTTTGTTGATGAAAAATGTTGAATTATTTTATTAGATGCTGTGACAATGATTTTTGTTGATGTAAAAAAAGAGTAAAGGCAAAGGACTGAAGATCTAGCAACTTCCTGTTCCACAACCAACTAACATAAAAGGTCAAATGGTGGAAAGGTTTGCAGCTACAGATATCTTGGAATTTTTAATGACAAGATGCGTTTGATGTGCATGCTGAGGCAGTATGTTTGAAGCGCCAGAAGCAACTTCACTTTTCATCTACGAGGTTCTCTACATGTATAATATGCTTAAGGACTCTTATGTCCATAATATTATAACTCTTACACTGAATCTGTCTTTTTTTAATTTTATTTATTTATTTTTATTATGGCAGTTTACATTATAAACATATGAACTCTGAATGGTGTTGTTAATAAGTGTGGCAGATCATACTTGTTAAACAGATTAGATTATCAATTATCTTTGAACGGTCTGTTTTGCGGAAGCAAAGCTGTGTTGGTATTCTGACAACCCACTGCTTTAAAAATGTGTAGGTGCTTCCTTCTGCCTAGACTAAAAAGCAGTCTGACTAGGCTAAAAAAGCAGTCAGTATAAGCAGATTTGGCTTATTTGTTTTTGGCTTTCTCCAGGCTATGTGATTTGGACTATTTTTTACATTTTGTCAGAGGCATATAAGTAAGGAGTCAACAGGCTTTCTTTTAATGGTTGTTTGTGGAGTGCCAGAGGGAGGTGCTTGTCATGTCAAAATCAGGACGCTGCTTTTGCATGCAGGATTTCATCTGACTGTACACATAGAGGGGGGGTGGAATTTTGCACACACACAAAAAAATTCTAAAAATTTGTATATGCACATGTTAAAATCACCTTGAGAGAACTTTTCTGTCTAGCAAACTAAATCATTCAGTGAGTGCTCAAACCGGAAACCATGTTTAAGTTTCTAAATACCTTTTGTTTTACTGACTAATTAACCACTTCAGATGGTTCAATGGGATGGGGTTGGCCAATTCAGTGAAAAAAAAGAACTGACGCAAAGATGATTAATATTCACAAATGATAGGACACACATAATACCTGGCTGAACCAAATATTTTTGCAGGAAACATTATGCACTATGGTATGCCAGCATATAGCTGTAACAGCTGCCGGTACCACTGTCCTCAAATGGTTTTGTCCAATGAAGAATACTGCTGAATTGCAAATCACAACGACAAGGCAGTTTCTCTCTGGCTCAGCAATGTGAATTGCTGTTTTTGAAAAGGAATATTCACTTAGAGGTTCCACTAAACACTTTCATTCAGAATTGAACCCAATATTATTAATAGTTTTAAAAAAGCAGCCACTCTCCCCACAAAGTAAAATTCTCAGAATTGGATCAGAATACCTATGTAGATTGGCATGGATATTACATTAGAGAGAAGTAATGAATTGGTAACGTGGTCCAGAGAAGAATGAACTTATTAAAATGAAATTAAGGGAAACAAGTAGTCAATTTCAACAATAATCTAACCTCTTTTTTGACTTGTAAAGTCATTGTTGCGTCCTCTTGAATCCGCAACATCTTAAATAAAAATTAAAGGAAGAAGTAGCTGCAAGTATCCCAAAGCAGCTTTCAATTAGAGTCCTGATTCTGTCACCATCTAATTCGGTATAAAGCAGCTGTTTAGTGGCATGTTTACTAATTAATTAACTTACCTCAAATTTAAATTACTATAAAGTAAATTATCTCATGGCATATTTATAGAAATCTTGCACAGTTGTGGCCGTCTTAGCTGTGTTGCAGCTTAGCTATTGTCAATAGTTAGGTGTGGTGAGTAGTTTGCTGGCTCTGAAATGGCGCAAAAGTGTAGGCACAACACAGACACTCAACATCACTGCCCGTCACTGGATTAATGGCTAATGTGGGAGTCGAGGCCGCTTGTTACTGATGGGAGAGGGGTAGTGGGTTATTGTATTGGCGTCCTTCACTGTGTGTGGTGGGTAAAATGATTGCCGCCATATGCCTCGCGTTTTTTATTTTTAGAATAGACAGTAGGTAGAAGTATTAGAAAGTAGGAAAAAATTGAAGTTGAATCCACACCCAATCCGATTTATATAAAGATTACACAATATTCAAACGGAAATAGCGCGAATCGCCGCCCACCAAACCCCAGTAATAACAGGAAAAAACAAGGAGAATCCATGATGCCCAAAATTTCATCGAAAATATGAGATCAATTTCCTGTTCTAGAAAACAGGAAGTTGTAAAGCAGACTCTAACAATTAAAGATGTCGCTTATTCAGAAAGCCCTCCAGTCAGTTCACTGTTGGTTAGTTACAGTAAACTGTGTTATTTCCAATTCAGCTATGAGCAGAAGAAAATTGATGTATTATTTTAGCTCAAATCAGTTTACTTCAATAATAGTGTCGACTGTTTTGATGCCAAATGTCAATTATGCAACAAATTCGATGTCAGCTATAAAGCAACTATACAAAGACGACAAACTATGTCATCAACGTCTATTCTTGGTCCTGATAGTGGCAGTGCAGACTAAGCCATATTTACTGTATATTTTAGTGTTCTTTGTGTAACCCCAGCCTCAGCAGGCATTGTCTTGTTGAATATAAGATAGTATTCTTTACTAGTGCATTGTCAGTAGCATTGAATACTTTATTTTTGGCATTTACTCTGTAAGAACTGGTTGTGAGGATAGAGTACACCAAGGAAACTAAAAATAGCTCTACTATGGGTTATGGATCAAAATCTGCAGTTGCCATCTGAATTCTTCGTTTCATTGGTGCATTCTCAGTTCGGTCATTCACTCATATGCCATGAAGCCCATATTTTATTATGCATGCTTCTTGTTTTTTGGCTCTGGTGGTTCATGACCTAATTTAGCAAACCCAACCTCCAAGGTTCTAATATCCTGCCCACTTCCCATTATAGCAGGCTATCTTGCAAAAAATAGCAAGTCTTTTAGGGCCTTCTTCTCATAATAGCCACTTTACATTAAGCATTTGATTACAATACTTTAACAATGCTGTACATACATTTTTTGTTGTCTGCCATGTTTGGTTGGTCGCCCGTGGTCAGGGTAATGATTATAGACTCCCGATGTTTGGAGTTATAGGCCAAATATAGCCTGTTACTGCTATCTTTTACGTGAGGGCTTGCTGGTTTTGTGGATACAGGTGATGAGTTTAATTGGTAGGGACATGGTGTGAAGTGAAGGTGAAGTATTTGAAGTGTTTGTTTGTGATAGTGTGTTGTGTGTGTGTGTGTGTGTGGTGTGTGCTGTGTGTGTGTGTGTGTGGTTGTGTGTGTCAGATGGGCCTTCCTTCTTACCTCCTTTATCGCCCAAGAGGCCTAGCTAACTGGAATTTGACCTTAAAACAGTCACAATAGCATTCAAGAGGATGTGCCTTTCATTAAAAATAGTCAATTATGGAAACTTGGTAGGGACTTGTCAGCAGAACTGACTGATTATTTGTACATTCTTGAAAGATTTGTCCGAGATATTGAACCATGTTGTCTCTAATGACGTCTCTTTTTTCAACAACACAGACAGACACAAATGGGTATAAAGTATTGTACAGATGTAAAAGACCAGAAACAAAAGAGGTTCTCTAACTCAAACACCAACTACTATATCGAATACAATCATCTATGGGAAGATAAAACTGTGTTCCTCTTCACAGACTAATAAGGTGAAGACCTTAGTCCACATTAAAGATTGAATGAAAGATGCGTTAACATGGAATAAAAGACTCGAATTATGAGCACTGATCTTCTGGCGCACACCCCAGTGATCTGGTCCCTGCAATGATGCCCTGAGGTTGGCCAAAGGTCTTAAAATCTGGTAAAATGCTGTATGAAGTACCTTTGAAAGTGAGGTTTGCTCACGGAAGCTTGACTACTTTGTTGCAGATGTTCTGTTTGTCTTCTCCTCTACGGTGCCAAGGCTTGAGAGCCAGGTCATCTGCAGTTGTTTTCTCATTGCTCAGCGTCACTTCATGCTGTCTGTGTTGTTGCTTCATATGCTGAAAGCACAGAATGTTTATAAGTGTCTGTTTAAAGTCTTTTATTCACTGGACCAGAGACCGTCGCCCCACGAGTGTCTTATTACTTCACATACAGGATGGAGATGAAGAGAGGTTTGGTCAAAATGTTACTTTATAATTTTTATCTATTACACACTTCAATCAGATTACTTTGGCATTGTGAAGTGAATTCACATGTACAAGAGCGTCCAGACATGATGGAAGGGTGCTGAACTATCATCAGCGCACATTCATTTTAATTTTGTTAACAGCTGAATATGTGTAACAAAATATCTCACTGTTAATTATGAAGTGGATTTGTTGTGTAAGTCAATAATGTCCACTTTGTGTAAAAAAGTGTGTGGAGGTCCATACCATCATCGTAAGGCACATAGCACTTCCACATTTAGCAGCTCAACAAAACTTGTTCCATACATAATACATAAAATTAGCCAGAAAGAAGAAATGTTATGGCTTGAGCATCAGAAATCAGCATATCAGAATGATTTGTGATCAAGATACATGTGACACTACAGAACAGGAATAAGCAGAGATTTGCTATCACAGGAAAATAAATACATTTTAATGTTTTTAAATAGAAAAAAGTGCTTTTTAAAATTGTAGTACTATTTCACAATGTCACAATATTGTTTTCTTACGTACAATCCATCGCTCTTACAATAATCATCATTGTTTCAATCTATATATTTTTTTATTTATAATATAGTTTTACGATATATATTAATTATTATTACTTCTATAGAGAGAGGGGAGTAATGTGTGTGTGTGAGTCTGTATGAGCGAATTTTTCAAAAATGGTCTGGTGTTAATCATAGCACCTATAGAAGAAAAGTTGGAAACAATTGCTGCTCTTGATTAAAACTACTATTTACTATTACGATCGTCTTGTTTCTTGATTTTTTAGTACCACAAATAAGATATAGTGTGATATAATAATTTAGTAATATCTTATTAAAGAAAAGAATTGGAGAAGAACTATCCAATGTGTTGCTTGGTAATTTATGCTTTGGGGAATCTTCAAAAAACTTGACCACCTGATTTTCAACTCACAATGGTCGGAGTAGAGGGGGGGGAAGAATTGTTCTCCGAATTCCAACAAAGTTATATTCATTTATGAAGGTGTTTAAATGGGAGCATGTGAAAACGACAAAGTAACAAATTTTTAAAAATGGCTCATCATTAAGGACCTTATTTTGCCAGCACCAGGTCACATATTCTGTTTACATTATATCTGAATGCTAGAAATTAAAGTTGTTTTAATGGTACGTGAAACAGAAAGTGTAGCTGCTTACTTAGAGTTTACACTCTGCCTACCAATGGACATGAATGACCGCAACAACATACATCAAAAGAAACATAAAACCCCAAATGAATTCAGTGAAACTCTGTCTACACACTGGATGCGCCACAGATGTGGCAAGGAGTAAGCGGATGCTGCTTTCTATTTCAGACAACTGGAGAAAGTAAGGAAAACCTGTGCCATTGTCTCTAAATCCTTTTATGTATCCCACCCTACTTGAAAATTGGTCTCGTGATAATGTGCCAATCTTGTGGTAGGTCTGGTCCAAATTATTAGTTTTTAGGTAAATCCTAAAAACAGATAGGTTGCTGTTTTTGAGTCATACATGGGATGATGCCATGAGATCATTGCTTTTTTAAGTGTGATTTCACTGGGTGCTGTGTATCGTAATTTCCCACTTTTTGCAGTTCTATTTACACTTTGGTGTCTGTCATTGATATACTAAAAGAAACTGTAGATATGTCATGTGGGGAAAGGACACTTGTGCAAGAATCGAATGGGGACCATTATTGGGTCGTATGGCAAATGGTCACCTTTTAGTTGCCTCTCTTTCAGTTTGGTTTAATTGGTTCTGAAGGTCTATGTTCCCTCTTCTGCTGTCATGAAATATTTTAGGGCTTCATATGTGGAAAATAGTTTTGTTTCCCCCCCCCCTCCTCCCCCGAGAACATTATTTTCCCAGCAAACCTTTGATTGTTTCGCTGCAGTCAGTCATTCAGAACTCTGAGCCCTGAACACGTTAGTAAACAACATGTGGCCACACAACATGAATGGAGCTATGTTCCAGGGGTAGTTCTTTTTGTTGTTGGCATATGGTGGTGGTGGTTTGTGATTTATTTTTTTTATGTTTTTGTTTTGCGGAAGAACTCAACTGTGGTACAAGACCCTCGTGTTAAACCACCAGCTTTCTGACACTTTACATCCGAAAAAAGGCCAGAATATACACAAGTTTCTTCTGTGTCAATCACATGTCTTAAGTTTTGTACTTTTCACACTTAAAAAAAAAAAACCGTTATTATTGTCAGTTAGCAACACTGTTTTGGTAATTGAGGTCCCTCGTTGAACTGTGAGGACTTGTGTGTTTGGTTTTTAACAGGGGTTCTTTGTGGTCGGGAATGTTACTGCTTTCTTTACTGTGAGGTGGAGTCCATGATCGTGTTTTACTTTCATGGTTGGGGCAGAACTGGAAGATGACTATCACATATACAAGCCCTTTTCCACAGCCATATCACCCCTTCACCTTATCTGTTTTCTGCCACCCAAGTCCTATTGTTATGTGGGAGGATATTTACACTGACTCGCTGCACACAAACAGCAAGAAGAACAGAGCAATCTGTCAGCACCTTGCAAACTACTCTCTTTTAATAGGACCATTTTTATTACTTATAGGATGCCTCTTTCAGTCACCTATAATGATATCTTCTTAATATCGTATCACTTGATTACATCTGTCATTTTCTCCAGAGAGTTCCCTCTTCTATGTCAAACGAAACGGTCAACACTGATATTATTTTTGTGTGTGTGTTTATAGATATAAGCTGTCTCACATATAGAATGTGTGCATGTTTTTAAAATTTCTGCATTGTGGGAGAAAAAATTTGTGGAACTTAAAAATATTTTTAAATTAAGTGGAGTCCACTTTTATTGGTAGCTTATAACATTATCAAGTTATCTAAAAATATTTAGTAATTGAACATAAGGGATTACATATGCATCAGTAGCTGGCATGCTGTGGGAATGTGATAGTCTGAAGCCTGTATAGAATAGCATGAATTGATTGGCTGATGATGGTTAAGGTATGTGTCACCTTGTTTGTGTCATCACTCCTCAGATTTCTTCACTGAGACAACTGTCAGTCATTTCATGTCATAACTAGGTTTTTATGTTTTTACATAGTGTCTTTAAAAACTCCTCTTTTGTGCAGAACTATACTTCCGTTCCACCACGGATTCAAACCTGAGTTTTGACAGTTAAACAGCTGAGCCTGCAAGCCATCAGTTATTAATTCAAAACATCAATCACTTTAGAACGAGTAATGCAAGAATGTTGGCTGCTTAATTAAAAGTTATTTGTATCACTGTATCAAACTCCCGTATTATGTATAGGACAGTATTATGAAGAGAGATGGACTGAGCGAGTGGGATTTACCTGCATCGGATGACAGCATGTCTTCTTCGCTCAAATCACATATTTTACCTATAAAACTATTTTTGAACACTGCTTGGAGGGAAAGCGATATCTTTGTCTTAATATCGCTTCCTCTGTTAAAGGTGCGGTTACTTCTTGCGGTTCTGAGCACTGAGGCCATTTTTGAAGTCTAACTAAACAACTAAATTCTTGACCAAAAAACTTCTTAAAAACTACTTCCTGACCAAAAAGAGTATTATGTGTGAAATTATAGTGGACTGGGTGTCTGCCAGACACTCGCTGTGGAAAGATAAGGGTGAGAGTGATATGTTTTCTGTTATCATAGAATATCCACACTACTGGAAAGGCAGGAAGAACTTTTGTATAATATAAATAATTATACAATATGACTCATTAAAGCTATTTCTAAACCGCATGTATCACTGCAAGTTCCTATTGATAGCCTCAATGTCTGATTTGTTTCCTATTGTCACGAATTAGTTTTTTTGACTTGAAAAAATGCCCTTATTAGCTTTACAATTGTTCTTTTCAAATCATTTATCCATATAACTGATTCAAGGTGGTTTTACCAGCTTGCCATATTTATGTGTGGATGAAGAACCCCATTGAAACACTCGCACTATGTCATTTTTGTCATTTTTACCTTGCCTTCCATATCATGCCTGTTCCTCCCTGAGAATAATATTTACATTCACGTTCTACATTAAAATGACCTTCAAAATGGGGATATATGATTTGTGTTTTGAACATCTGAACTAAAAAAAAACTTATTACTGAGCTTCACTCACTCTGTTTTAAGTCGATAGTCATCAAAGTTGATTCTGATTAAAGAAGCTGAATTCTTCCTCTTGTTCCATCTTTCCTTATTAAATTGAATCATAATATATTACTGAGCATCATAGAGCTTACTTTTTTATTTTTGACCTTTGCTATTTATCGAACATCTAAAGAACATATGCAAATAAAAAAACGTAGAAAGAAACAAATAATGCAGTACCTTTATGCATTTATAGAACAAACCATCTATAACGTCAAAAGCATTCAATGGTAATGCAAAAACACGTAATCAATATGTTAAAAAATTCATTTCAGTGTATTGTTCATACCTCATCAATTAATTTGATTTTTAAAACTACAAAAGCAGTCCAATGAAGTGGGCGAGTGATTCCCTCTTTCTTTTATTGTTAGATAGTTACTCCCCTCAAAACGTACAAATAAAGATCATTTTTTAGTTTTAATTACTATCTTGGAGCATGGGGAGCGCTAGATGAGGGCTTAATTAACTTTTTTTTTGTTTTTGGCCTTAGCACAATAGCCCATGCCATATTTTGCCATCATGGTAACATGCGACTTATTATTCACAATAGAAGGTACCAGTCCGTGTTGCCAGTTTAGAGCAACTTTGTAGCCAGATTTAGTGATCTCCCCAGCCCTTTTTGAGACTTTTTTTTTTTTTTCTAAAGTTGAGGACAAATATAGCAACTTCTTGGAGACAACCTTCTCTAAGTTCCTCATTCTGCGTACCGGGATCTAGTATTCATCTATATAGATCAGTAAATTCTGCTATTATGATTTGAAGATTGAAATGCATTGAGTAAAAACTCTACCAAACGGTCACAGTTTTTATGCTGTACATACCGCAATGCCTCATAAAATCTGGATCTGCCTCGTTTACTAGACAAATGCGATTGGCACATATCTGATTTATATCTTTCGATTTATGTCCACATTTCTTCGCGAGGCCTTAAACTGATCTCGAAATATCCGAATGCACATGTTTTTTTTTTTTTTCCTGCTTACATGGTCATAGACCATATCTTTGTGTCACTACATATGAGCAGAAAAAATGGAATTGGGTCAACATTTTAAATACGTGTAAACAAGGCCCTAGATCTGAATCAGTATTTGGGGTCCATTCCGATACCATTTGTTTGTAATGACCTCTCTTTCATATCTGATCTGCATTTGGGCTAATAATTGGATAATTGGATTTTTGTTATGACCCGCAAGATTGGAGACATATTATTCTTCTTCAAGTATTACTCAATATGCTTGTCTTCAAGCTCATCCTAAATATCTAGACATAACTCATCCAAATCATGTCAATACACTGGCATTGTGTCCAGTCTGTCTTTCTCTGTTTGCCCATAAATAATCCACTATGCTTATGAGGGGTAGCAAACTATCCTCTCTTATTACTTATGAAGAACAGGTTTGAAAGGAAAAGCCTATAATATGATCGTCCAAAGCTTGTTCTGAGTGCTTCGCTTTTTTATACTCATTTTTCATGGCACACTTCTGACGACGGCACGTGTGCCCAACATTGGCATGCAGAAGGAAGGATATCCATTAGGCACGAGGTACATTTTGAGGTAATCATTCCTCATATTCACAGCACAGCCCTGTTAAAGAGCTCTAAACTGCTGTCAAATGTTGATGGAGTAACCTGCTCTAGTCACACAGATGCGAATTGTTATGCGGCAAATCAGTCCTGCAACCACTGGGCACCCCGATTCAAACGTTGCACAATGATTTATCATAGGTTAAGTCCATTCATCTTCAGTCACTCTATGGCAATTGGGCGGAGGACTAGCGCTGACGGTCTATTCGTGCATTTGGTTGCTCTACATCTGGACATATATTACAGCGTATAAATGCTGGTTATTTTTATAAGTCGTACGAGTCATAAATGATGGTGCTGTGTGAACACAACGTTCACAAATTACATACATACAAAGTGGTGGTCGATAATGTTCACAGTGTAAATCTGTTGTTCAAAGTCTTATAAACATGAGAAATTAAAATAAACAAACCAGTAGAATTTTGAAAGGGTAGAAACAATTTATGAAAAAAAAGCTACAGAAAGATTTAGAATTAAAATAAAACAAATATATTTTAATCTCGAAAACTTAAATAATAAAAAACAATAATAAATTCTAGAAACAAAACATTTTAAACAATACCAATATAAAAAAATACAAAACAATTCATACATTCAAATCTAAAATTACATTTCGCGGGTTAAGATTCTCATCCAGCGATTTGAGAGCATGAGATATGATATCGATTCTCATACAGACAATATAAAACATAAACGTAGTGGATAGCGATTCTAATTCCAGCGATACGATATTTGCCAGTACCTCAAAAAATGCTACAATACGATTACAATATGATTCGAGACAGGAGTATATTGATAGATTTATCAAAATTATACCTTTTTTAAACAGCTAGCTACATTTTTATTAACTCACAAATGCAACCAAATTATATAAAAATTAAAATCAACCTTCAACATTGACATACAAAAAAAACAACAACCTTATTTTACGCTTGCCGTGTGCATTCAGGCAGTCTTGTTGTTGAGCCCTGATACGTGAGTTTGAACGAGAATGCACACGTTGGCGGGTGCGGGAATGCAAATATGGCATTGCGTGGAAAAATGTGGTCAGTGCACCAAAATAAGGTGTGACTTATACTACTAGATATCATTATTGTATTGCATTGCATCGATATATACGTATTGGTTAGACATTTTAGTATCAATGTATGGATCCATATCGGTGGGTCCATTACACCCCTAATCTGCAGCCTCTTTCCCAGGTTAGCATTTCTTTAAAAGTTGCCAGCATTTTTGATCATTTTCTAAAAAAAAAAAAAAAAAAAAAATCCAGAATATTTTTGTTGTATGAATATCTGAGCATGCAGTATGTCAAAGAAATAAACAGAGAGCCTCTGATTAGTTTTACATGATTTGTGGTATTTTTTTGGCTTTATGCAGGTCCATTTTTAACCAACATCTCTGACCGTGGATAAATTTTCCGTATCAAAAAAAACAACTTTTTGAACATAAATCTGACAAGAATGAATGCTTTTTTTGTCCACACGCTACACCTCCATCAGATTCAGAGGAGAGATCAAGCCATCACGAATGGGTAGTAGAATCACCTCACTGAAAACAAAACCCCAAGCTTCAACAGTCCCTAACCTACTAGCGCTAGTGTCCGCATATGTATTCGGAACATATAAGACGTTTATTGAAATTTATATGCTTGTTCTATTGCATTTGATTAAAACTCATTATTCAAAATTTATCTGCATACATATGCAATGATTTGGTTCTGCCTCTTCACTGTTTTTTGATCCAGACATTCAATATTCTTTCAGAATATGTATAAAAGTGCCCCCTAATGTATGTAACAGTGAAAACACAGACTATAGCACGAGTGCCTCAAGGAAAAGAAATTACTTTCTTCACCTACTGTGACATTAGAGTTCATTCACCCCTAGTTGTGGCCGGGCAAAACACTGAAGTAAACTGAATCACTCAACAGGATTTATGCCACTGGCTCGTGCCTGTTGAGAGCATAAATCAATAACATTTCCTAGTGGGGGGCTGAGAGAAAGCAGAAAGGGGGCGTGAGGGTGCAAAGGGACTCGCAGCGTTTCTTGACTCAAAGGTCGAGAAAAAAAAACAAAAACCTCAACACCACAACCTGGAGAGTGAGATGAAATGGGGGAGATGCAACCTTGACTGGTAAGCTTTGGCTTGGTCCTCTTAAGGGATGTGCAGGGTACCAATAAACATAATAATCATGTCATAATTGTTCAGGAATATCATTCACAGAAGCTGACTCAAGCGACTTAATGAAGGCAATGGGTTACACCTTCTAGAGAGTAGTGGTTCCTAACCCGGGTGGTTGTGACCCTACTAGAGAGGCACTAAAAGATTTTGCAAGGTGTTTACATTCAGGAGGGTTACAGTGTAGGGATGAAATGGGTAACAGTTTGATGACAAAACCAAATTAAAAATCCTGTTAGTCATCATCTCTGATTTATATTTGAATTATCATTAAAACCTTATTACATGGGGGGCAGCTGTGGCCATAATGGTTGAAGATTGGACTTGTAACCCTAGAGGTCCGCAGGTTTCAAGTCTCTGTGATCGGCAGGAGTTGTAGGTGTGTGGGGGGTGAATGATATAGCGCTCATCTTCCACCCTCAATGACCCATGGGCTGACAGTGCCCCATGAGCAAGGCACTGCATCCCCAGTGCTCCCCCGGCACGGGATATATAGCTGCCCACTGATCCGGTGTGTGTGTTCACGGTGTGTTCCTTATCACTGCTGTGTGTGTGCCCTTGGATGGGTTAAATGCAGAGCACCAAATTGAGGTAAGGGGTTACACACTACTTGGACAAAACTGTGCACGACTTTCACGTTTCGATATCATTAGAACTTTGACAAACGCTGTCATTGTAAAAACTGTCCAGGCTTTAAGCACAGATATGTTTCAGAGTGACGTGACACGCGGGAGGAAATGGGGTGGTGCTCACTCCCCGGGCACAGCAGGCAGTGGTAAGTTTATTTTTGTTTTGAAACATAGTGGCATAATGCAGTGAAAGGTTTTACAAACCGAGATGATGACGGGAAATTAATTATGAATTAAAGTTGGAATGAATTGTAAACCTATGAATATAGTCTTTCTAAAGGGAACCGACATGGAGAGGAAAAGTTTTGTCTTCCCCTCGCATATATGTGCATAATGACGCAGTGTGGTTGAACCGTCGGGGCCAATGCTTTTTTTTTATTTTTTTTACACGACTGAAAACACGCTGTATTTCGGTTGTTCCCTAAGCACCACCAGCTGTTTTGAGCATTGGAACTGCATTTTTATTCAACCTTTTTGGCATTTTTGTTAAACCAGTTAAAAAAATCAGACCTGGTTGGTAAATATGAACCCAGTTGATTGAAAACTATCTATAAGCCATTATGAGTAATATAAGTATCTAGAATTAGTTAAACAGAGTAAGCATTATATCATTTTGATTTCATGGCCCGCGTTTTCTCTTAAAAATGATTTAAAATATGAAATGTGAAGTTTTGTTACTTTTTTTTGCTCGTAGGACACGTAGTAAGATTAACGGAGTGAGGGCAATACTGCACTTTCACTAACAAGTGACAATAAATACAGCATCAGTTAAAACAGATGGAGAAATAGTCGAAACGACAAAAGTACTGTACATAGGTAAGGACACTAAATTTGCAACAATTTATTTATGACTTCGCAATAACATTGGCGGGTTAATAAAGCTTACTTTATTTATTTTTTTGTAAAAAAAAAAAAAATTTTTTTTTATAATTTGAACACTCTTAGCTCAAAGTTGCCTCCAAGACAAGTCAGGAAAACCTTTCACAGAAACAGTATTGCTTTACCCAGTTCTATTTTCGAATTATTTCTGTATTTCAGATGCACTTTGGATGGAAGAAACAGCATGCTTATTTAGGCCATAGGCTTTTGGAGCGTGTTGCTGAAGAATAAATCCTGTGGCAACGAATTCGAAAAACTGTCAACATAAAAATCGGTGCCAAAAGTAAAAATCAAATAACTAAATAAATAAGATATATTGCATATACAAATGTGTGTCCCAGTTATATGCGTCTATGTGTAACTAAGCCCACGGCCCAAATGAACTACCAAGAGCTTATCGCCCCCCTTATGATCTTTTTTTTTTTTTTCCCCCGTTCCTTTCCTTTTTTTTCGTCTTCACTCCATCCATCTCAAGAAATATCTTGCGGATGAGCACACGCAAAACGCGACTGTAACACAACCAACTCAGCAACTATAGTTTAGGGTAGCAACTAGTCGCTAGACAAGTACTGTGGTCGGTGCCACTTGGCCCGTTAATTCTGCGCCACAGAGATAATACAAACACTAAAAATGAGAAGAAGAAAAACCTTTGGAACCGAGACACAAACAACACACAAGACGATTATTGCTCTAGTAAAGCTACATTGGCTCAGTAGCTTGTGCAAACACAAACAAACCAGGTAAGTCCACCATTGTTGTTGGTGTTTGCTGTTACTTGACGTCAGTGGTACGTCTTGAATATGATTGAGACAGTGGGTGATGACATCATCTGTTCCTACAAAAACGCAGAGGTAGAGTTCAAATTCGTCCTTCATTCTAACTCTAAACTAACGTGCTTTAGATGCAGACTCATCATCTTACCTGGAGGTGTGTTACTAATATCAAACTCTACTTGTAACATGGATGTAGATTTAATAAATCTGAAACTAACCCCATAATAAGACAGAAAACCCGGCTGGAGGGGTGTTACTATAAAATTCCACTGTCTAATAGTAGGCATTGAAGTCCAAACTATGAAGAACCATCTAGATTCTTTTTTCCCTACACTTTCTACCCTACACAGTGGCACTGTCAAGACCTATAAGGGGTTCTACACCAAATGAGAACATATTTGTAAGCTAATATCTGATAGCAATTTAATATTAAAAAACTATGTGAGTGGTGCTCTGTGTGGCCGACAGCGGGGATTTTGAAAGCACTCTTGAGTTGTAGCTGGGAGACGTGGAGAACACAATGATGGTTGGCCACCAGAGTTGGTTCTAAAAACCACAAAAGAAAACACACAACAAGCGGTTGGGCTTTTTCAAAGACATTTGTTACCTGACTAAGAAGCGAATTAACTCATTCGTCAAGTGTCAGGGTATGAAAAAGTAAACAGGCCTCTTGAATTTACTAACACTTGTCAAATTCTCTCTTTTAGCAGAAAAACCTCTGCTTATTTATTATTTGGACCACTCTCTCCCCACAAATCTGTTTCATACTCAAGAATAACGGAACAAAAATTGATCAAATATTTCTAGGTTGTCTTGAAAGGCTCGTGCCTCTCTTTGGGTTACTACTGCGCATGGCATCTGGAATTTGGCTCTTTTTCAACATTTAGTTGATTAACTTATGTGCTTTGGATCCACCTTTCTCAATTCTAAAGCTTTGAGTCACTGACCTGCTGATCCTGACATTCCACCTGTAAAATAAAATCGTATAAATGTAGTTTTTTTATTTGGTTTTTTTGCATGCTTGTAGAGTCCATCCGATAACCCCACAGACAGCGGGAGCATCAGCTAAACCACAATGCCCTTATTCCCATGCTGCACCAATGAGGAGAGGCATTTAATTGGATGGGGTCCAAGTGCCCATCGTTTCTCTAGAATAATTTTGTGGCACTTTCAGTAAATGTTATGAAGCTTTCCATTTGCTTTCTTGGCTACGGCTTATTGTTTATTTGTAATATTTACACACATAAACTAGTATTTCTTGAGAGCAACAAATGTGTTAGAAACCCAGCCTATGTTTGCCTTTTATTTAACGGTGGCAGGGCAACCCTTGCAATCCACACAAGTTCCCCTATTTATTAAGTTAAGACTTCGGGCATTTAGCTTATTTGAGAGTAGTAAATAACACAGAGGGTCACTTACTTTTCCAGTTGCCTGTCAATGAAAATACAAATGTTTGGTGTTAAAAATAATCCTATGTTTGGTCTATCATTTTTTGAGTACCACCAGACAAATATAAAAAAGACCAGATAGTTCAAACAGGCACAAACTTTATTTTTGTTTCTGTATAGAGGCATACCATGTTTTGGTCCCCTTTCTTATTTTATGTTCTCTGAATCTCAGCAATTGTGACAGATCAAATTATTGTAGGGTACATTGTGGATTTACTAATTCATTTATAAAGTATTTTAATATACATTTACAATAAGTAATTAATTTATCCATTGAGAGATGCTTTATCCAAAAGTGAGTATACAAGCAATTCATCATAAGAGGCAAATACCAAGTGCTGCAATACAAAAGTTTCAGACATAGTTTATTAAGTTAGAACAAGCAAGAAATGGAGGGATCGAGTAAAAATAACTCCACTAGATTTCGCTTTTTAAAATTAAGGAATGCCAGCTAAGTGTTCATGGCAAGAGCGATGTTTGATGCAACATTGTTTTTAATAAAAAAAAAAAAAAAAAAACATTTACGTACATGGGGCCAAAACTATACAATGAAATTCATAAAACTACAATATACATAAGATCCAGTCGTTAAGATGCAATCTACTTAAAGCTTTGGTTGCTTTTGCCAAAAAAAAGGTTCAGAACATTCTAGCAACTGTATTGCAACTGTGCCGTGCATTTCAAATAAATGCAAAACAAAAACAAAACCAAAAAAAAAGTGTTGTAGTTTATTACAATTTCCACATTTCATGGAATTCTGCAGATATCCTACATAGTCAAGTGACAGCAAAGTTAAAATGCTGTTTTAAAAAGTTAAATAAGGTATAAAATTTACTATAAAATTTCATGTTTTTTTCTTTTTTTCTTTATAGGTACGTTCTGCCGCCAGGGAAAACGTTGGCATAGCTGGCAGGAAAATGTCACGCGCTGCGAAGTCAGAGTGAGCGAGAGCCATGTCCATCCCCAACCATCCCCCACACGCATCAGCTTTCACTAGCATCAAGCAGACCACAGCGTCTAGACCTTTAAACAATAGCTTGTCCTTTTTATAATTCAGCCACAAGGTTAGACAGCAAGTGGCATAAGAGACCAAGTGATTTTTTTGGCCTTTGATGCGTAGTGACTGTCTCCTCTGACAAGCACTGCGAATTGATTTATATGTCTGTTGTAATTTGTGAATGGGCCCGCTGAAATTGAAGGGTTTTTTAACGCCAACTGATAAATGTTTTTTTTTTTTTCACGCAATAGTGATTGTTCTGGGACAACCTTCCAGAACACCCCTAGCATCTGTTTTCAATATGTTCTATCTATTATCTATCTATCTATCTATCTATCTATCTATCCCCCCCCCCCCATATATCTAGTATAATTATGTATCTATCTATCTATCTATCTATCTATCTATCCATCTATCGAGCTATCCAACTCTTTCCCTGACAACATTTATTTTTTAAAGTTGGCTAGATGCCCAGCAGCATTTTTAATCATTTCACAAAACTTTCATGTCACCAGGAATCCTTTGTTGTTTTCTTATGTTGAATTTCTGAGGCAACGCATTATGTACAAAAGAAAAAGCGAGCATCTGCTTTTACACAAACCCCACAAACAAAAACCATTTTATTCTAGCTTCAGTATTTTTTTATTCAACACTTGAATGTCGTTTTATTTTTTTTTAACGCAACATTTGGGAACCCCCAAAAGCAGAGGGAAAATCTCCTTTTTGTCAAAGGACTATGTCTGGATCAGATTTAGATCATTGATCAAAATCCACAGATGGAGGAAGTAAGTACAGTTCCATTAGCACCCAAAGCTTTCACAGTTGTAAATCACTGTCTGAACTCAACATGTCATTCAGTAAGTTTGGCAGTTTAGATTTATCTGCTGATTTATATGCATCTGTTTTACATATGCAGAGATTCAGTACCCTTCAGAAGATGTGTAATAGTGCTTAGTACCGCTAACCAGTGGACAACACGGAAAGCCTGGAAAATTCAATGGCAGAGAATGTGTGTCTCCTAAGGTGGCCACACACTGAATGAAATTTTGATAGCCGATTTTGAGCACCCCCAAGGTAATCAGGGAGACGTATCGTAGCCCAATTCGAGGCTTGTCGCAAACAATGTTTTGCCCAATAAAAAATCCTCATTTGTGTGGTATCATTATGATTATTTAAATGCCTCCTGATCGAGTCGGAGCATCCCTGATTGTCAAATCATTAAATATCAAAACTATTTGATAACCGCGATAACCAATGGGAGGCAATCAAGCTTCACCAACCAGATTTGCGTGTGCTTTATTGCTTTTATGTTATGTTTGTTGCAGCTACTGCTACAAAAACATGCCACGAAAGTGGAGTCTTGAGAAAGATCACCCATGTTCTTTTTTTCCTTTGTTTTGATTCCATAAAAACAAAAACTCAAAATGTCCATCCTCCTCCATTTGTTTTTCTTAGCAAGTTCATGTTCTGATCTCACGAGTCGTCAGAGATATCTCGTCCCACTATGAAAGTCTATACTATAGTTGGAGGTGTGTAGTATGTGTGCATTCAGAGATATTATATATGTTAAACCTTTGGTTGAACACTGTCACTTAAAGTCTGTGGTCACCACCATTTAAAAAAAAAATGGAACTCATCTAGTTTGGCCAAGTGCTAGATAAAGTTAACAATTCCCTCAATGGCGGGAAAAGAGTTAAATGGATATTTCCCCCAAAATGAAACTTCTGTCTTAAAAAAAAAAAATTATCACCTCATGTATTTCATAAACCTGTGAGACCTTCATTCATCTTCGGACAACACAAAATGTAAGATATTTTTGATGACATCAGAGCAGAGCTTCGGCCATGTTTTTTCTTTTGCGCACAGACAAACGTATTCTCATAGCTTCAAACAGTGTAAATGGTTTTTGAACCACTGATTTCACATGGGGGACTATTTTCTAACCAATGTTCTTACTATGTTTATGGACCTGGGAATGAGTTTTCAGTTTCACTTGCTGTCTACGGAGGAAAGAAGCGCTGGATTCATCAAAAAATATCTTAATTGTTTTCTGAAGATGAACAAAGGTCTGTACTGATTGGACAACTGGAGGTTTAGTAATTAATGACAGGATTTTCGCCTTTTGGGTGAAGTATCCCTTTAAATATAACTTGTAGAGACTATGCCACTCAGGATTTTTAATTAATATAAGGAGAGGGAATGAGTATGAGCCAATCAAGCAGACTGATCAGGCAAGTCAGTTTATTGCCCACAAAAAAAGTCGCAATGTTCTGTACTAAAAGAATCGGGGTCTACCGTTCAGTCCCACACCATTTGAAGTCACACTTGGCTTTAACGAGTCTCACAGATTCTCTGACATAGCAGCAGCAGAAATGGGAAACCTCTGCTAGCCAGTCCAAAAATTATCCAGAGCTGGTGAAACACTTCAGCCGTCGCAGTTGAATCTGCAGCTAACCCACTGTACATCGCATCGCACAGCTGACGGTCAATTCATATCCACCCCTAGCCCTCAACACCAACACAATTCCAGCAGTGCTCAGATCAGCCACTAACTGCTCACAGTCAAAAGACTCACTTCAAATGGAGCTCTCATACAACTTCCTTCATTCAAAACCAATGCGAATGGCATCTCACTCTGGACAGTGTTCTTTTAACACTTGCAAAGGCCAGTGCTTCATGGTATCCTCTCACTTTGAAGATAGACAAACCATCGGAAACTGTCACTCATGTGTATTGGAGTCTGTCATTGTTTTGCATAATACTCCATCAGTGATTTTAAATTGATCATTAAAGGAGCATCATTATGCAATCATGGTACATATTTATTACAAATTCTTTTATCGAAACAAAAGCAATTGTTTTTTTTTAGTTTTTTGTTTTGCACTTTGCATTTACAACACGTTTGAACATACAGTATATAGCATGAGGCCGTCATGGGACCATTCTGTGATACTTTTGCACCTTTTTAAAGCTTTAATGTGGTCGCGTGTTTCCCCACTGCCATTATCTGGATGAGTTCTGCAAGCAGAATATTTTTCTTGTACAGCCTTGGATCTTCACTACCAAATCAAAACTGGCAAGTTGGGACCACAACCAAAAATGTCCTGTGACCCCAAATTAGGCAGTCTGCAACTTGTATTTATTTATTTTTTTCTTATAAATTTATTTATTTATTTATTTATTTTTTTATTAGGTAGTATAGGTTTGCTACTGTGCTGAGTTTTTTTTTTTTTTTTTCTTTTTTTGCTTTCTTGGGCAGAATAAGGGGCTGTGGTTCGTCTGAGTCCAGCTCAGCTTTTCCACACTGATGTATTTCAATCACCTTTTTCTCAAAAATTTCTGGAATTTCTTTCACCTTTGGCATTACTGGGTGAGAGCTTTTAACCATGTCATGCTGTTGAAAAAGTTCAATGTAATAGTTGATTTAATTGAAAACAGAGCCTGCAGTAATCAGGCGTAGTCAGGTTAGTTCAGCTCAAGTGCAGTTTCATTGATGAAAAATTATGAATGTTTGCATGACAGCGTTTTCGACTAAAACAAGTAAAACTTCCCATACAAAAAAAATAAACCATGTTTGAAAAAAAATACCTTACCGTCTCTGTGTAAACTATGAAAATGTGAATTTGTGAAAATGGTGAGGTTATGTGCATACATATTATTTGTTCAGTCCATAGGAATTTGACACTACAGACGCTTAATGTTTCTTTACAAAGTAACATTGCCATCTACTGGCCTGGCATGCATAAATGCAGCATTTCTAGGCACTTTTTAGGCAAAGTCTTCCGAAATCATAAGCAACTTTATGTTTTTGCTCTGTTCCTTACATGCCTAAGTCAAAGTAGTAGTAAATTTATTCTGAATACTTGCATCAAGTCTTACACCCCCCCCCCACCCCCTTGGGTCTCAAAGATTTACAGAGGTCATTATGATGCGATTTCAACCTTTTTCACTTTCTCTTTGGAGTGTCACAAGCTCTTGATGCATAAAGAAGATCTGTAAAGTTGCAAAGACTAAAGTCTCAAATCCAAAGCTCTATTCTTTATAAAAGTTAAGAGGTCAAACCACTCCTACCTAAAATGGCTCGTTCTAACATGCCCCCACATCTCCACGTCAGTATGTGGGAAGATTTGCATAATGCTGCCCAAACGTTCACGCAAAGAAAGAAGGCGTAACTTTTATTCTCGCTGTTGCCGCTGCGGCCATGTTGTGGAGATGCTGTGTGTTTCATGTGAAAGCGAAGCTACTTTGTTTGGCCTTCCAAAAGAGGACACAATTAGAAACCAGTGGTTCAACACTGTTCCGGAACAGTTTAAGCAAAATATTCAGATGTGTGCAGCACATTTTGCGGAGGACCGATGGGACTGTCGCGTTCTGGAAGAGTAGCCTACAATGCTGGTGTCTGTTTCATAAAGTGAGGGAAGTTCCGCCCCCCAACTTTGCAAGGACAGTCTGGCGCTTCTGACTCACAGCGCTGTAAGTACGTTTTCATATTTAAATAATTTGCCACTGATGATTCAAATGCGAGTTTTGAGCAAATGTAGAGTACACTAGGTTGTTTGTGGTTTTAGGAGCTCCGATCACAAATGCAGACATGGTTTATGTTTATGCAAGGCGATGCAACGCAATGCGTAAAATAGACAGTATAAGTCATTAATAATCCGTAATTATGTCCCCACTGGATTACAACAAATGCATCGTTTAAAAATGTCTTTTGTTTTTTTTTGGTTTTGTTGGTCGTGCCGGGAGACGGCATACGTATGGTAAGGGGTGTAACGTTTATCCGTCTACATGCTAGTGAGGTATTTGGCCAATCACAACACACTGAATAGCTGGCCAATCAGAGTACACCTCACTTTTCAAAACGATGAGCTTTGTAAAAAATCGACGTGTTTCAGAAAGGCAGGGCATAGAGGGAGCAACAACAATAATGCTACATTGTGTGGAAAATAATGTGTTTTTTTTAAGCTTAAAACCGCATTAAAAACATTGGCCAATTACACCAAATACACAAATAAATAAATGTTCTTTTTAGCAACCCCATATGACCCCTTTAAAAATCAGTGTAAATTAGTTTCAATACATTGACTTGTAGTAAAATATTAAATGAATAGTTTTAGTTTCATAAATGTTTTTGGATTGTTTTTCAAAGAATCTGTGCTCGTGCAAAATACTAAAGGATATATTTTTTAAATAAATCCTAAAATGATATTGACAACAACATTGTCTAGTTGCAAGGACATGACTTAATGTATTGCTCTCCAATTAAAATCCACATTATTTGTCTCTTTAAAATAATACAAAGAGTACATACTTCCATAAAGACCACACATAACTCATAATATATTAGAAATAGTCACGTGGCCATTGTATGTGTGTGTGTAATATATCTTTCATACATGTACAGTAAATGGAATTTCCTATTTACAGTATGAGGAAAGAAATTCCAGTTTCAAAGGAATTGATTCCTCAAATTCTGTCTGAGCTTGATTTAAGCGCTTTTATTAAGGTCATTAATATGATTAAAGTAATTGTGTTTTTCCAATTCTTTATCGACAGCGTACATTGATATGTGATTTTTCATACTTTTGAATAAAAATATGTAAAAACCTAGTTGGTCAGATGAGATGTGTATAGATAATAGAGGGTGAACCTTTCTCCTCATGAATAATACTGTATATTTGCCAAAGACAATAATACATTTTTGTATTTCATTTCATTTGAAAATTAATTTTGTAGAATGTTTTAATATGCATGTTTTATATTTGTTTATTTGTGTGATTTTTCTGCCATGAAACTTTGTATATAATCTATTTTCGGTAATTTAATGCAAAAAAGCCAAAATGCCTTGAAAAGTGTGAAATAAAAGTATGAGGATGTAAACAAGGTACATAGACATTATAATCAGTGTTATGCTCTGATTAAATATAAAACATTGCAAAAAAGAGCTCAGAAAGAGCCTTTCTTGGTCTCATGACACTTCATTTCATGTAGTCCATAGCCAAACCATTAGTTGTCCTGATTGACACCAGGACTGATGTTCATATGTAGGATTCAGGAGATCCATTTTTAATGCCTCTAAACAGACCCCCCCCCAATATTGTATCATGCTAAAACACTTGTGAGAACTGGTTATTATATAAGCAAAATGTCTTGAAAATATAGAATTGAACATGTAGATCGATAGGGCAAGAAGAATCTTTGAGAGATCCTCTTTCCAATTCCTTCCTCCACTTTTAGCTGCTTTTGAAGGCAGTCTGCAGATAGCGATGAAATCTTTCTATTTAACCATTACTTTTGGGATAGTAAGGTGAAGCTTTGATGTTCTTAATTCCACTAGTTTTCAGGAATGCCTCAAAGACTTTTCCTACAAACTGCTTGCCGTAATCAGTCACTACCTTCAAGGGATACCCAAATGGGGCGAAGATTTTCATCACAGTATCAGAAGTTATGTCATCTATAACTATTGCTTCAGGGTATGATGTTGTAGTAGGTCTGTAACAGTGAGTATATAGACATTTTGAATAGGACTCACCAAATCAACACCTAGCTTGGACCAAAGGCCTAGGTGGATGCTCTAACAGATGCAGTGGTTAATCTCCATGCAACGGTTGATTCAGAACACACGCATTAAAATTTTTTATCATTCTTTCAAAACATCCATGTCAATAATTAGGCCAATAGAATTTGCATTCTCAAAAAGTTGCTTCGTGCAAATTTATACCTTGATGGTGTTGTTTGTACTATTTTCAAAACTTGTTGGGATTTGTGCAGAAGGCAGAACTATCTGTGTCCCTGCAGCAAAAGACATCATGGGTTGACAAAACTCTCATCTGACCATCCTTTTTTCGGCTGTAAGCTTTCAGGAAATGTAGCAGGCCACTGTACTGTCTCCACTATGGAAATCAGTTGTGTCAAGGTGGTATCTGCCATTGTGCGCAATTTTAAGTTGTCCTCAAGAGTCAAGGTGTTGAACATCCATCATATTTACAGCAAGCAGCAGCCTGTCCTTATACATGTCCACATAACTGTTGTCCTCTGTCTTGGTAACGAAAAGTTGGAAAGTGTGAAACTGCCATGCAACTGGCTTTACCATGCAATCTGTTTAATCTGGTAGTCATATGAATACAAGTCTTTGTATTCTTGGAGACAAAAAGCTTAGACTTTTCTGGATTGATGAATATAAATGAGGGGCCGGTGGGTGATCTGTTTGAAGGGTAAATCTGACTCCCCACAAATATGCTCTGAAGTGTGTACCACCAAGGGCAAAATGGTTTTGAAAGCTCTATCTGAGCCGTTCTGTGGGTTTGTCAAAGAGCAGGCTTATATGCCACAGGTTTCTTAGCTCTATCTTCTGGACTGGACTTGCATCAATGATTACAAACAGGTTTTCTTCTGTCTGCTGTGACAACCTAACCTAAAATCTCACTCAGCTTAAGTCCAAAGAAACAGTTTATCCTTGTTTAATGTCAGTCCCTTTTTTTGGAACTCTTTGAAAATATTTTCTCAGTCTTTGTTCCAGCTTCTTTTCATTTTTCAGCAAATATGACCACGTCATCCATGTAGCACACCACACCTAGCATTCCACATAACATCAGAATCCATGGCTTTTCTGGTAGGCTTCAGGAGCAGTGGACAATTCGAATGGAACCTTCTTAAAGCCGATATACATCTTCTGTGTGTAATGAATGTGGTAATTTGTCAGGATTCAGGTGCTAGACCGACTTGCCAAAGCCTTTGTGGGAATCCAGTTTTTACAAACACCTTTGCCTCCCTGCATCGCTTGCAGTATACTGGGCTATTGTTGGTACCCGGTTGTCTTTCTCTTACCACTGCTTCTCTCAGACTTCTCTCAGATCTCACACAAAGTCATTTTTTTTTTTTTTGGAATGAGGAAGAATGTTGGACACCCACTCAGATCTTTGTGCACTTCCTCTATGATTCCAGGCTTCCAGGCATTCATCCAGTTCCTGATTACAGCCTCTGCCATTAGGTAAGGTACTCTCCTTAAAGCATGAAGCTACAGGTGCATACCTTTTCATTCACAGATATTTTATGGCTGTAACCGTAATTTGTCCCAGTCCTTAAAACAAAGACTGATATTCAGTCTCCAGTTTCAAAATCTTTCACGATGAACTTTTCAATTGGTCTGACCCTGGTCAGCAGGATTCGGAATCTTTAAGTCAAACGCCGGACTGTCTTCCCAACAGCGGCTCTACATTTCCTTTGGATTACAAAAAATATAATCTTTTGTGTCATTTACCCTTCCATCAAACTGAAGTTCAAAAAAATCCCACACAGTGAAGAGGGTGAGTCTGTGAATTATGCATGATAATTGTATCTTGGTTTGTTTTAGTTCAAACTCTTTGTGCAAACCCAATCTTTGATACAGTCTTCTCAATTAAATTTTCTTCCACTTCCTGTATCTACGCCCATCTTCAATTTTGTCAGTAACTCTTATGGTCACTTTTCCTTTTGGATCAACTGACATACACAAATGTCCATCAGAAACAGAATTGTTGGTTATACTGCTCTTACTGGTTTGGTCTTTGTGGTCTGACTTGTCTTTGGCCATTATATTTGTCAAACTGTTATGCTCCCTGTGAATTGTTTTTCTTTTTGCAAAACACGTTGCATAATGCCCAGTTTTTTTTTTGCAATGCAGCAGGTTGATGATTTTGCACCACTAGTCATCTGCTTTATCGTGTGTCAGTCACATCTGTAACACACTGTCGGGCTGTTGCTCTTTTCAGATCAGCATTTTGTTGTTTCAGTTTTGTGTAAGCTGCTCTTTCACCTTTCACCCACTCAATTTTTTGTAACATTTTTATTTTTCAATCACAATTTAATTACAATTTTTCATAAAATTTTTGTTTTTTGTGATGAAATTTAAAAACGTAGCCTATAGATTAGTTAGATAACGATAAAGTCAGTTCCCAAAGATTTTTTATGCAGTCCACCTAAAATTCACTAAACAAAGCATTTTGGAATATGTGAGTCAATATGACAAGGCAATTATGACATCAAAAAGCACTGAGGATATATTTACTTGCTATTTTACAGTCTCAAACCAGAGCCTTCGGTCTCTGTGCATTGATGGCCAAATGTGCCAAGCGGCTGCTTCTCAGATATTATAGTGTAGGAGAACAGGACAAAGATCTCTCACATGATCTCTCATGGGCAAAGGAGTAGGGCTGGCTATATGGCGGTTCACTATGATCGTTAATTTAGATCAATATGTGCTATAGCTTTTCTTATCAAGTGTTTATGAGAAGTGTGAGGAGTATTATCACGCTTACTGCATGACATGGAGGTGCACTTTTGTAAAATAGAGAAAATAAAAAAATGCCTTTTTTTCTGCTTTTATTTATCTACACTCACAATAACACCAAAATGTTGAGCTTTTGTAAAATAGAGAAAAAAAACTAACCTATTTCTACTTTTATTTATGTACACTCAACGATAATCCTAGTCGTTCTGTGAAGTGTTCATCCTTGTCACCATTTATGTTGTGTTGTTCGATTCAATAATCAGACTTTGTTGATGCTTTGTCAACTTTAACAACTCTCAACCACATGCTCACTTACATCTCTCTGGCACCGATCCTTTCTGTTCTCGCGATAATGATACAACTACAATCCCAAATACAAGAACTGCATAAAATGCAAATAATTGTCACACATGATATTATGCTCTGAAATTCAGCACAATTGCCAGACTGTCACCAAACAGAAACAATTGTCATTCTTCTAAGAAACATAAAGTGTACATCTACCACTGTGACCTCAAATCAAAAATTGTGACCCTGGACCACAAAACTATTTTTTTTTTTTTTTCGAAATTGAGATTTATACATAATCTGAAAGTGAATAAATACGATTTTCATTGATGTATGGTTTATTAGGATTAATTTGGACAATATTTGTCTGAGATACAACTTTTTGATAAATCTGGAATGCTGAGAATGCAAAAAAAAAAAAAAAAAAACAAAAATCCTGAGAAAAATCATCTTTAAAGTTGTCCAAATGAAGTTGTCTTAGCAATGCATATTACTAATCAAAAATTAAGTTTTGATCACATTTATGGTAGGAAATCTACAAAATATCTTAATCGGAACATGATCTTTAATCAACATCCTGAATGATTTTTGGCCATAAAAGAAAAAATCGTTAATTTTGACCCAAACACAGGGTTTTTTGCTACAAACTATACCCCAGTGACTAAGACTGCTTTGTGCTCCAGGGTCACAACTGGATCTCAGATGACTGTACCAAATCCATTCAACAATCTCACAATTTTACACTTTTGTACGCAACCCAATCCAATGCATCTTGACACCCCTTGACAATAATAACAATTGGACCAGAATCAACATGGATATTCATACTGGATTGTAAAAATACATTGAAAAAAATAATAAGAACGATCACATCCAGATGCTAGACACTGATGTATACTGGGAGGGACAAGTGTCATGTTATGTAATTCCTAGCTGATTTCTCTGTGCAAGTTTTCTTGGCCAGAAAAGGAAATGGAGCATGAATTCATCCTTCATTCACCTTTTCACTCACCATTAATAGGACATTTGACATATTTAATGGCTTGTGACAACTACAGGCATTAAGTTGTGAATGCCAGCCATGTTCTGTAACCGTATAAAAGCAAGTGGTGAATGCTTTTAAATACACTTCAGACATATCACCAGAGCCGGCCGCTTGACCTTTGGGGGCCCCTAAGCAAATTTTGGTTGGAGGCCTGCATTTGACCATTTTAAGTAAGGCCTAAAGAGAAAGCAGCAATGACTACCTTATATCTATACTGTACATATTATATTTACTATGTTATTTTACATTTTTAGTCTATTAAAATATGTTTTAATTATTCTATGTATGCTGTATGTTAATTATCTTTTTGACGATGTGGTCCTGAGTAAGGTATTTTCATTATTATGTGGCAAGACATTGACAGAATGACAATAAAAGACCTTGAGTTCTTGAGTTGAGTTCATGTTTGATGTCTAACAGGAAAAATATGACACCACTGAGCTGATAATGGTAGTGCAGTGCAGAGGAACACACACTGATGAACTTGCTGAATAAAAAAGACTGATAAAAGTGATTTTCACTGACCATCAAAGAAACATTTTTAATTGACACCAGAGTGTAAGAGGCACAAACAACAGCTACTATATAGAATTTAAATGAAACAGTAGCAAGTAGAAATAACATTTAAATAAATATATATTATAAAATAAATAATAAATAGAACATTTAAATGTTTGAATTTTCCCAAATAAACAAAAATAACAACATCTCAAAACACCACAAACAAGATTAATAGTAACAATAATAAGAATTAGGTAACATTTCAATAGAACACTATTAAAATCCAAAATTGTGTGTTATTTGTGTTGTGCGCGCACATGCATACATGGTCTCCTTGGAAAAAAGTAATTTGCTAAAAAACAAAAAAAATTGAATTCAAGGTTGTATAGTCCAGCGATTTCAGGCCCAAAAAAGGCTCCTAACATAAATGATCACATTCATCATAATTCTTTCCTAACGATCCGCTAGCCGTCTCTGAAAAACGCGTTCTGTAGGCAGCCTAGGCTCTGAGATCTGGCAACACAAAAAACAAATGGTTTCACCAACCACTCAAAACCAAAACAAATAGGTTTCAACCAATCACCGACAGGGGAAGAGGGTGTTTGTGCGGTTTTGCGCTCGGTGCACGGCTGCACGCGATAGTCGGAGAACACAAGTGCAAAACCTCACAAACACCCTCCCCCTGTAAGTGTTGCATCCCACTATAAGACTTTTAGGACTGACAGATGTATCCAGGCCTACAGGTTTACGTACGTATCTTCTTGCTTCGTCTCTTCTTCCAGCCTCTTCTTTTGTCGTTTTTCATGGCCAGAAAGATATTTTCATTCTTGTCAGACATCGTCGACGTCGGAGGAGTAACTGATGACAGGACACTGACCAGGTGACGAGTGACAGTCATTAGGGGTCAGTCCGGGTCAAGATTCGCGGGGAACTCGCCATAATAAAGAACTAAATAGATAACAACTGTAGCTTATCATGATGCGTGATAAAGATGCGCTGTAGGCCCATTTCTTTTTATTTATTTATTTATTTTATGTAACTTTGATGTATGATTTTTTTTTTTTTCACCCACTAGCTAGCAGTGACTCTAGGGGGCCCTCTGCAATGCAAAGGTCCCTTAGTGGCTTGGGCCGGCTCTGCATAACACGTAGTGGGGTTTATAAGACACTGAGAAGTTTATTGGATATTTGAACACTTTCTGGTTGGCAAAATTTAGCCATAATGGAATTATATTACATTTTCGTCATTTAACCAAACGCTTTTATCCAAAGCGTGACTTTTAAATGAGAACAAATGGAAGCAATCAAAATCAACAAAAAAGAGCAATGATATGTAAGTGCTATGGCAAAGTCCCAGTTAGCATTAACACAGTACAATGTAGCAAGGTTTATTATTATTATATAATAAATAAAAAGAAAACAAAGAGAATAGAAAAAATAATAGAGCAAGCTAATGTTGTGAGAGGCTTTTTGAGGGGGAAACTGGAGATTCTTACTGTACAGCTAAAAAATTAACACCTTTTGGGCGTGTCATCGCAAAATGTTCAGATAATGTAAGTTCTGAGGAAGGAATTATACAGGGGCCACTTGTTTGATATTTTGTTATCTGATGCAATAGCATCCAGGTCATCCATGGCTAGATACAGCATTCCCTGACAGTGTGTAAGCCCCAGTATAAACAGGAGTATGAAGCTATTTTAGTAGCAGAAGGCCACGGCATTGCCTGGAGAAAGATTCATCCCCAGTGACCCAACAATACACGCAAAAACCCAACTGGATAGATTAAAAACTCTAGTGGATTAACTGATGAGACCCAGACTGCAGTGCAGAGCAAAAGCTCAATGACATCACTGACATCTGGGTACAGTTTTGTAATATGACAGACCAGAGACAGGCTTAGTCTCATACAGACTTAAAACATTTTGGCCAAATCCCAAATCTCAGTCTAAGAACCAAGATAGCATTTATGTTCTATGCTTATTTATGATTTGTTTTTTACACCTCAGCACACGCGACAGATAATCTCTCTAATCCAATCACTACGCACTTCAAAACTATTAACATTTGGAACATGTTTCGTTATACGTTTTGGTGTCTTGGATGTCCATAACCTGGCATGGTGAATTTTTAGCGCAAAGAGTATGAACATGACGTGAAGGTGAGGTAAAAGACTAATTTGACCTGTAAACTGTCCTTTACAATGTTGGTTAAATCATCTAATCAGCAGTTTTGTTATGAGTTATTTGTAGTGTTCATTTCATGCCCATTGGTGATAATTATTATTTTTATTTCTATACAATTTTGCTTTAGAAAGGTTTTTTATTTTTTTTTTTTTTTTTTTTTACTAATTAAGAGAGATGTATGCATGTATTTTAGACACACTGTATTTCAGTTTATTAAATTGCCTTTAAATGGACCTTAAAGTAGGTTTAACAGTTATTGCAAAGTCTGCTTTTTTTTTTGCATTGAGTTTAAAAATAATAACTGAATTTAAAAATGTTAACATGATCTATATTATTAATAGTTGTTTCTACAATCAAAAATACTTTAGAAAAAAGACATTGTTTAAATTTTAATGTCTTTTGAATAAAAAATATTTTGTTTTACTCATGTCTACAAAAACTGTCAAATCAATTCAACAAACACCCTGGAAATTAAAACTAAAACCATGTGACCAGCATCATGTCACTTTCTTCTGCAGTGGACATTTTGAACAATATTTGTTTCTGTATTTGATCTCCAGTGACCTATTGTCAAGGAGTATATTAATTGCCTGTCAACAATGTTAAGTACATTGATATTGTTTGCATTGTTTTTTTTGATTTAATTAAAATAAATATTTACACATTTGAGGTGAAACTGATCAAGAAAATGACATTTGGTTGGGGCCAGACAAGGCCTGTCATTGAAATTATGAGTCAAAATGGTACATTTTTAATTATGTTACCTGTAAAACACATGCATTTTGTCTGTACATGATCTGTTTTTCCCTGATGCACAACTTCCATTGACAAAAGCATTTATTCACTGTAATCCTGCAAGGCCTCAAGAAAGAAGGGCTAACGCCTAGCCAGACGGACATTTTTAGAATACTTTTATATCTACTAAAGCAGAGAATTGAAAACTGTGGCATAAATCTGTGCTGCTAATAATCCCCCATTTGCCAGATACACTTCCTCAAATACAAAGTCCCAAGCATTGCCAGCATTGTTTTATCTGCACAAGTTACAAATCCAGGCCTTTGTTCATTTAATAGCATGTCATATTCCATATTAAAAACTGGTTATCAACCGAAGACCAAAGCCGTGAAGGACACTTCCATGTGCTTTGAACATGATGTGCCGACTTTGAGTGAAAATGCCAGTGCCCTTGATCACAGAGGAGCAGCTGAGGTCTGACATAATGGGAACTAAGCTGTGAAAATCACAGGAATGAGCCAGAAAGGCCGGCACACTTTTGTGTGTTTGATGCAACAAGGCTCTCATGCACAGAACTCACTAATGAATACACCATCTATATTTTGAAGTTGGTCACTGTTTTGTAAAAAGCCCCCCAGGCACATTGTTAGTCCTTTCCAGAGCATCCTGGCAGTGGATTCTAGCTGTACAAAATCATCAGGCAGTCGTTGCTTAAACCCTGACACATTTCTGACCCATAAAGGGTGTAAACATGAGCAATAATCTATTATGATCAATCTATTATGGTTGTTTTATTATGTGATCTTGTTTTATTTCAACTTGTTTTTGAAAGCATAAAAAGCAGGCATGACTGTGGGGAAAATTTATCTATGGGGCCACGTGCCTAAACTTATTACTTAATGCAGGGAAAATCACGTTTCAAGCAGAATATTTGACCATTTTTCATTTTTTGACAATAAAAATTGCAGTTTCTGGAGTCTCTAGTTTGTGTATGATGCATGTCTGCCATCTAGTGGCTAAATTAGAGAAGACAGACACATAAAACATTGCCGCGAGAATTGGATGTTTTGTTTCAGTCAAGACTTGGAGAACATGTTCATGCCTTTTTCACACCAGCAGGGTGGACTACTGTAATGGTCTCCTCACCGGCCTTCCCAAGAAGACCATTAGACAGCTGACGCTCATCCAGAACGCTGCTGCCAGAATTCGACTAGAACCAGAAAATTTGAGCATATCACACCAGTCCTCAGGTCCTTACACTGGCTTCCAGTTATATTCAGGATTGATTTTAAAGTAGTTTTACTCATTTATAAATCACTCAATGACCTAGGACCAAAATACATTGCAGATATGCTCACTGAATATAAACCTAACAGAGCACTCAGATCATTAGGATCGTTAGTCAGTTAGAAATACCAAGGGTTCACACAAAACAACGGGGAGTGTGCTTTTAGCTATTATTGCTGCTCAGCAGTTGGAACCAGCATCCAGAAGAGATCCGAGATGTGCTAAAACACTAGCCACATTTAAATCCAGACTCAAAACTCATCTGTTTAGCTGCTGTGCATTTATTGAAACACAAGTTTGATGGCTTTGTTTTTGAGTTCTCAAAAGCTATATTGTATTGTATATGTATTTATTGTTGTTGATTATTAAACTTTCTTTGTGATGCGATGGTAAAATAAAGTGTTTTAAAAGTTAAAAGCCCAAAAGTTCTCTCTTTCTCTAGCACATTTCAAAAACTTCTAATATATCTTTTTTTTCTTCTTTTTTATGACATCAATGTAAAGTGTATGAGATGTAAGAGCGCAGGGGCAGGATAATGGAACACCCCCATTACTTCACGCCTCGCTGGAGTGTGGGAGACAGGGTCCGTCCTGTTAGTGCAAGTTAACATACAAGGGTGTTTAAAACAAGGGTAGACGTGAAAAGTCCTCTGCTACAGAAAATGAGAATATCACCACTGGGCCCGGCACATGCGGAAGACCGTGATTGAAAACAGTGCATAGACTGAAAGAGTGAGAAGAAGAAAGAAGAAGAAGAAGAAGAAAATCAAATGCTGGAATGTAATGTTGCCTTGTGCAGTTACTGAAAATATTTTTTTTTCAGACAGTACAACACCACAGAACACATCTATCTTATCTATCTATCTATCTATATATCTATCTATATCTATCTATCTATCTATCTATCTATCTATCTATCTATCTATCTATCTATCTATCTAATCTAGACCAGCTCAAACCAGCAGCCATGCATCAAAACATACCAAGCCAGTATATGTTTTTTTTTTTTTTTCTTATCAACACACAGGCTGCTATAGACTATTATTTTAGTGAAAAGGATTCAGAGAGAGGAGCGCTGTTTAAACCAAGTGTGACATATTTATTAAACTTTTTTTTTTTTTTTTGTATTGATGAACAGTTATGATGAAGGAATCATTTAGGCGTAACAGACTGAGGAGCCACACAAAAAAGGTACGTTTGAGAGAGAGTCGGAGACAGTGAGGACAGTGGACCAATGGCAGGAAACACCTGTGTGGGCTTTATTAAAAAAAAAAAAAAAAAAAAAAAAGCATAACGATGATATAAATCACATTCTGTTGTATCCTCATTTGAATTGTCTTTGATCATCTGAAGAAAAGGAAAAATAAAATAAAAAACACTCCAAAAAAGAAAAAATTACAGTGCTTTCACAGAATGAAATGATTTGAATTAAACACCTTAGTGATTTTTCTGAAGGCACACTGAAACAACATATCAAAAGGATAAATAGACTAATCAATAATGCATTGAAGACAAAGTGGGAAAAGAGTGGTTTGTTGTACCTGTTCAGCCAGCCATGATGTGCTTTACAAAAGCTGTGGGGGGAAAAAAATAAAAATAACAATACTCACATATTCGTGAAATGCATATTTAGTTTATACTATTCTGAGCCCAGTAGTCATCCAAATTCAAAAAAACTACTAGATGAGGAGAACACTGCCATCTAGAGGTAAAGAAAAAACTATCTCATTCTTGATTAGAGATCAAATATTTTGTTCTCAAGCATCACTTCTCATACTGCATAATGACATGAAGTGTGATGTGCATCAGTCGTGTGATGACAGATGTTGAGTTGATTTACATATTAACTGGACACACTGTCACTGAATGAAACAGCCTGAACAGCAGGTGATGATGGAGGTGTAAAAAGTGTGTACAAACTCACCTTCGTAGTTTATAACAGCCATTCGCATCCTCCTGCCAGCCATCAGCTGCTCAACCATCATCTTCCTTCATCTTCTCTCCTACAGAGAAGACATTGTTTCACAAGTTTCACAGTGCTCTGCATGTATGCAGGCTGGTTTTCTTGTGACCATTCGGGGTGTGATTAGCTAAAGTGTCAGTTGCTAGTCTGATGCTAATGCATTCAAAACTATAATGGTATATCTTGATTTTACAGTGATAGAACCCAATCTTAATGCTAAAAAAAGTACTTCCAAGAATTTAGCACAGGAATTTGCGAATACAAAAGAATTAAATTAGTTTATGATAATTATTTCAGATGTTGAAGCTTACCCAGGGTAGCGAGGACGTGTCTGGTTCAGCACCCATCACTGTTCCCATTGCCCTCAGTTGTCGAACACATCTCAGGCCCTCAACAAAGTCTTCAAAGGTGCCGCTGTCTTTGGCCTTGCAGATGTGTTGATGAATGGGGCAGGAACTGATCAAAATCAAGCATCTTCACTTGCATTTCTGCCAATAAAGAAGGAAGAATGAATCTGTGTGGCATGTACGGGCCCTGAACAACGTTCGGCTCTCTAGGCATTTGAGAGAGGATGTTTCATTTCACATTAATAGACGGTGAAAGGTCCGAGGGACAGATTTGGTCTCACCTTCAGCTTCGTTGTTTGGGTGCGCCTAACACGTGCATAACTTCAGCGTTGGTGGGGTTCTGACCCAAAGCCGGATCAGATCACCACACATGAGCGTAGGTGATTTTCATCTCGTTGGTTGGCGTCCTGTCAAACAGCTGGAACGCAATCCTTGGAAATCTGCAGAGAAAAAGACAGTCGGACTTGAGTTTCTCACACTCCCAACAGACATTAAAGCTGTATGATGCCCATGCTTTAGAGCACTGACAGTTTGAAGTCTCTGTTAGATCTCTGTCCTGGAAAATTACAGCGTTGAGTTTTTCTTTCTTTTACTTTTTTATATTCCATTCCTTCACTTTTGGCCAAAATCAAAACTATGTGAATGATCTGCTGCGGTGACCCCTGTATGAATTTCTTCTTCTGTTCAACACAAAGGAGGATATTGGCAGAATGTTGACGGTAGCCACTGAGTTCCATATTGTGGAAAAAAATAAATAAAGTCAATGGCTACCGTCGACTGCTTGGTTACCAACATCAAAACTAACGGCATGATTGGTATAATCTTAAAACTGTGGGTATTTCTGCCATATGGACATTACTTTGAAACTTTCGATAATATATCACTTATAACTGTAATGTATAAAACATAAATTTTCTACTACAAATTGTGTTTTGAAATGATATATTAATTGGCATTGTAAGGCGCTGACTCATACAAAGACATTTTTATGCATTGATTTTTTTTATAGGTATATAGACAGTAATATAAAATTATAGTATTATTTTCGCTATGGCATTTAACAATAACCATGAAAATTATATAAAAGCAAATTGCATAAGGCATTAAGACTTGTTTTGAAAAAAATAATTTGAATAAAATTTCCTGAACTTGTTTTTTTTTGCTTCTTGTATCAAGCATAAATCTAAAATCTAAAAAGTTTTTTTATTATTTTTTTTAGGCATTTTTACTACAAGTAAATAATACCATAGAAAAAAAGGCTGAATCATATTTTATTTATTTATTTGTTTATTTGGAGTGCACACAATAGCAGTGTAATTACAGCGTTATTTTCTGTAATTATCCTTTTAAAGCTAAAGTAATTCTGAAAATCTCACTTACCCTCAATCTGCTCAGCAGTGAATTCGATCTGCCAAGAGATAATAATAATAATAATAAAAAATCATCAATAATAAAATAATCATGCATAACACTGAAGTTTAATAAACACATACAAGACTACTGCATGTTGAAAATGTGATTATTAATTGTTTAGATGCTATTTGTCTTTCAGGGCCTGACCCATCCTCCGGGACACACACCCGGCTGACAAATGTCTGCACACTCACCCCGGCTCTGGTTACTCAAACTCAATCCTGTTTGTCCTGTGACTCATTGTTCAAAAAGAATTTATGAGCAACCTTGAGCCAGAGGATGCATGTGGCCCTGCGGGTGTAAATCAATACCCCTTTGTCATTATACCGCAACGTTGTCAGTCAGGGTTAGCAGACTCAGACAGCGATTGCAGGGCTGCAAATGCATGACACTGACAAGATGCTTTTTATGGCCTTAAGAAATGGGAACATGCCAAATAATGAAACCGTTACTTTACAACATAACAAATGCAACGACATTTTCAAAGACATACCTTTGTATTTTGTCCATAGATGCTGAATCCTTAATGCAGATTGTTAATGCATATTTGTCCACCGAAACATCACAAAGACAATTCCACTGGACTCAGGAAATTATAGTTACCATAAATGATGATTCTCAGTAATCAGAGCTCATTAGACATGCTGCATCTGTTCTAGCTGAATGCCGTGCTTTATGTCTTCAACAAAATCTTTAGAAATCGTGAATCTGTGAAGGATTCTGAATGAACAGTTCCATAAGTTTGGGTGGTCCATTCTGGAGCAGCGTAATCAAAATCCCATTGTGTGTGGCCTAAACCTCAATGGTTTGGAACATGTATTATGGCCTCACCTAACCCCCAAAACCTTTAGACTATGGAAAATGGGGTGTAGAGTGGCAATGTTGACCACTAAAATATCTCCTCTGAAACTTGAGCTTTCCTGTCAATTTTCCACAATTACACTAGGAAATCCAAATATTTCTTGACCTGCAAAAAAAACTAAAGGTTTGGAAAGTGATACGCCACTGGGTATTATGTTGTATTTATATGTTTTGCATTTAAATATGTGGAACTTCTGCAAGTTGCTAAAACACTTTGATTTGGGAAATACAGAATGCCGAATTCTCAGACATAGATAGCCAAACAAACACTGACAATGGTTTAGTTCAAGCAAAATGGCTTTTTAAATCAATTCTGAGCTCTGCAGATTAAAACAAATATGTGCACAAACACACTGCCAAGCAGTGACGGTGGAAGACAGCATTTGTAGATGCTTAGCCAATGATTCTGCAGTTTGGTTCTTTTGGGTGCATTACACCCTCTTCATTAAATGGCATCTCTAAAGTTGCTTAAAATAGCTCATGGACATCAATGAAAGCAACAAGAGCGTAAACAGTTGTCTGTGAGAAGGTAAACATTTGTCACCAGGGCCACTTCAGTAGACATAGTAGACTGTTATCAAGATACTAGACATTCTTTAAAACAGAGTTTTCGCAGTGATGCCATAGAAGAACCATGTTTGTTTCCTAAAAGAACCTTTCAGTGAGCCTAAACAGCGTGAAGCACATTTTAATATTCTAAATGAACACTTTATGCAATATAAAGATTTCCATGTATCTTAAAGGTTTCTTTATGAAACCATCAATGCCAATGAAGAACTTTGCAAGCTAGAATTAATACAACAAACAGTGGCCAATTGATTGCAAGAAAGTGCCTTGAAGTCTTTGGTCAGAAGTAGCACGGAATGATAGCACTAACTACATTTTCCTTTTCTCTTGGTCTTCAATCATAATTAACAGGGAAACAGAAGACACATTGCTCAGTGTAAACCAAACGGACCAGCGGCTACATTGACATTAGTCAGACTAGACACCATATTTCAGTTTGATAGAAATGCACCTGAACAGCAGTTTTTTTAGTCTAAAATGTTCACAATATTTAAATTGGAAGTTCTATTTCCATTTCCATTCGTTGGCATCTAAATGCATTAAGGTGCAAGCCACTGATGAGTTGCAGTTGTCCCTGACTAAGTCCATCTCTGTGCAGTGGATCTCAACAAGTTAGAGTTTAGTCCCTTGACTTCAGCTGGGTTAAACTCTGGCTCCTTGGGGGGCTCAGGACTCTGGGGCTGGGTGCAGCTACTGGTTTGGGCTCTTCCTTCTTCTTGGGTGCCATGGTGATGGTTTACGATGCAACACAGAGGGACGGAGACAGCACAGGGTCAGACACACTCTGGGGTACAGGACTCCATGCTGCCAGAGGGCACTTTATCCTCGGGGTGACAGGTATGTCCTGCCCCCTTTTGTCCCAGAAAGGTGCTAAATACAAAGAGGAACTCTGTAAAAGGACATGGCCAATGGCTTGCTATTTGAGACACATTTGTCCTCTCACAGCAGATGCTCTCGTCCATCCGAACTGGCCGTAGGGGCAAAAGAGTTTTCATTTAGCTAGAATTCTGGGATTTTGGTCATCTTTACAGCTACAGTGAACGATACATGAGGTCACTGCCTGTCAGGCTTGTGTTCGTTATAATCCATGCATCTCCTCCAAATCCATTTTTTCAAGCTGTTCAGGGATAAACTGGAACACCAGGGTGTTATTCCAAATTATTAAATTCAATCATGCATATTTCCATTTAAAAGCCTAATCACTAAAATATTTATGAGGCTCCTAATGTCATAGAATGCAAATATATCCCTTACTATATATATGAGATTAAAATGCTCTTTACATTTACAACAACCAGTACATTTTGGTTCATTAAGGAACTCTGTAATTCTTCTATGAAATCAGGTTGTACACATTTTTTTTTTTCTAACATTAATTTTTAAGAGCGTAGAAACAAAAAGACATGCATTTCATAGCTGAATGTAAATAAACAATATATGGTGCTATAAGAGGCAGATTATTACTCATCAGTATTCATCTACAAGATGCAGAAGCTGAGGGATTTTCTGCCAATCACAAAGTAATAAAAAAAATACTAATTTCTATAGTAAATGGAGCAGAACACTAATTAAAAACCAAGTTAAAGTGTTGTCTAAATAAAATAAATAATTTCCTGGGTCTTACCAAAAATTTAATGTTATTAACTAGATATTTTCCACACAGCACAAAACAACGTTTTCAACAGTAACCCATCGCATCTATAACAGCTAAACCTAAGTCAGCCAAAGAAAACAGTTGATTAAAGAAGAAAACAGAAAAAAAGAAAAACGTAAGCCCATTTTGAGACCATTAGAAGTCTTTGCAGTGTGAAATATTATAAAAACTGAAACTGTCCTTTAAATCATATTGTGCATTTCAGACGATCTCTAGGTTACTAGATTAAAATCATCTAAGATGTACACTACAAAGGAATTAATAAATGTAAAAAGTTTTCTGCAAGCTGTAGTATATAATTGCAAATGTAGCATTCGTGTACTAGAGCTCGATGGTTGTTGTATAACCTATTTTTCTTTGTTTGTTAACATGGGGCATTTCTCTTGTAAAAAAGTTTTGCTTGCATTTAAATATAGGTCATGATTTCCTCATGTATAATCATTGTATAAGTAATTACTGCCTGCACTAAATGATTTTAAATATGATAATGTATGCAGTCTGTTTGATTGTGAGGATGATCAGAGTGAAATGGTTTGAGAGTAAAACAAAAACACTGATCATGAATTTTCAGAATTTATGTCTATATTAAGAGTGAAATAATGAGGAAATAGGATTAGAGTTATGCTTCATTTTTGACACAAGTAAGAAAATGGCTTTCATTTGTTCTTGAAGGCAGACATATATATATATAAAAAAAATAATAATAAATTGAAACATGACTTACGAAAGTCATATTACAAGCTCAGTAACCCTGGAGCTTTCTTCACTGAAAGGCACAATCCATTAATAATGTAATTATAAATACAATGTTTATATAAAATTTACATTTACATTTAGAAAAGAAGACTATTTATTTATTTTTTTAATTTAAGATGAAGTCAAGTTACATCGAGAGAGGTGAGTTTTCAGCTCTCGCTTGAAAATGGTCAGGGATTTAGCATTCCAGATAGGGGTGGGAAGATCATTCCACCAGCCAGGAATGAATTTGATTTGCTGCAGTTAGTACATTTGTTGAAATCATTTGTGAAACTTAAGAGGAGACAAATGTGAAGGGTTAGAGTTTTCATTTATTTATTTATTTTAGAAAGAAAATGTGAGAAGCAGGAGACTGGCTTAGAGTTGGTGTTCATGTAACCATTTCTATCTAGAAAAATATTTTAAGTTGTAAAAGAGATACCTCTGGTTAATTCATTTAATCATTCATTCTTTCATTCATTCATTCATTCATTTAACCTCTTTGAGACATACAAAACATTTTAGGGAAAAAAAAATATTTTTCATGTCATTACATTGTTTAGAGCATAAATTTTTTCAAACATTAAAAAAAGAAAAAAATGATATTTCATTCATAAGTTATGCAATGTCCTTGGTAGAGGACATAAGGATTCAATAAAAAAATAAAAAAAAAAAAAAAAAGACATGAATGAACATGCATAGGCAAAAACAATTGATTTTTTTAAATCACAAATACATTTTTAGTTTTCAGGATTTTTTTTTTTTTTTTTTTTAGCAAACTTTGTATAAAGATAAATCTCAACTATGTTTATATTTGAATGATTTTGATATATACCATTTTTCTCTTTATGCAAAATGTGTGTAAAATGGTACAAACAGATTTTCTCATTATATATAATGTAATCTGTAAACTAAATGTAAATTTGAATATTAAGGTGTTTTTGGGGGCCACATGTAATGAACAAATAAGTATAATAATGGGAGAAATAATTGACAAGATTTTCATAATAATTTTAATTGACAAGATTTTCATAATAATAATATAATAATAAAATAATATATAATATTTCATATAATATATAATTTATTTCCCTATACATTTGTTGTGCTTTTAGTCCAGGTGTCCTCATAAAAAAAAAAAAAAAAAAAAAAAGAAAATCATATTTTGATTTAAAACCCCATAACATTTTTCTGAGATGTCGATTCATGACACAGTTTAAAAAATGTAGTCAGATTTAAATGATAATTAAAAGATATTATATTTCCATAAGAGTGTCACTCAATTAATATCAGATATTTTTTGAAGACCAAGGACAGGGAGTGGTCATGGTAAAAACATCCAAACATTTAGTATCTCTGAAAAAACTGTGGTATGTATAGTCTCAGAGAAATTCACTAAAATATAATGTCCTCATATGAGGATGCAGGGTCTCAGGAGGTAAAAGAAAAAAGCTACTTTAGTGTGAAATGTGCATTTCCAGTAAGTAATTCTGAAAAAGTCTTGGTGCAAAGTCCTGGAGTTCAGCCAAAAGATCACCAACCATTCTTAAGTGTTGGACATGTGAGAAATGTGAGAAATCACAGCTGATTCCAGGCTTTGATTACAGTTTGACAAACAAGATAAGCTGTTAACTGACTTCTTGTTGTTTCCACAAAGCGAACCTGAAGTGTTTCATTTTGTACGAAACAATTTGCACTGCTTGATAACTAATAATCATTTAGCTAATGTTTTTTGCTATTTTAAGTAAATGCAATGTGGCAACAATGCAGAAAAATATAGCAATAACGGTGACACTTTACATGAAGCCTTTTTGCATAATGCATTATAAAGGTATTTATAATGTACGCTATAATGCATTATTTCATAAATAATTGTAACCAAAGTTAAAATGCATTATAATACATAAAGGTTTGTTTATCATGTTTTATTGCATTATACTTTCTAAAGGTGTAACAATGAATAAGTAAGTATTATAATGTATTATAACTGTGGTTAAAATTATTCATAAGATTATATGTTTAGTTGGAGCTGAGGTATATATATATATATATTATATATATATATATATATATATATATATATATATATATATGCATACAGTGGTGGCCAAAATTATTAGAATTTTCGCCAGCTAAAAAAATTTTTAGTCAGTTATTCTATCTTTTGCTGTAGTGTGTCAGTAGGAAATATTAGTTTGCATTTAATTAATGCCAAACATACATTTTGCCATTAATTGTAATAATCCAGTGAGATTTTTGTCCTGCAACAGCCAGTGCTCCACACAGAGATCTGATCTGATCATCATCATCAGTCCATCTGGAATGACATGAAGAAACTGAAGAAACTGAGACAGACTCAATCCAGAAGAACTGTAGCAACATCTCCAAGACACTTCAAGAAACCTACCTCCCACTGTACAATCAAAATGTAAACACAAATATAAATTTAATATTCATATATAATATTCAAGCGTGTCCACTGAACTGTACTTTTTTCTGCCAGTAATTGCCTCGATAGAAACTAACTTAATAAACTGATTCTCAGAACCTCCAATTAAAATACACCGAATAGCCATTTTGATACTTGTGTAAACTTAATATGAAGTTCCCTTCCCAGCCAACCTGCCACAGAAGGAAAGAACCGTGTGCCGGTCGCGAGTATAAATGGCTCCAGTTTTTCATAACAACACAGTCTGTGTAAAGACTATATCAGGTGATCAGGGCTGAATGCATTTTAAACATGCCTGCCATGAGACCACAGAAGACAAGCTTGTAAACCATGCAAGATCTGTTTAGAAAGTTATTTTGGCAACAACCTGTTGTTCACTTGGTATGAACCCTGGGTGGAGTACAGCTGAATTACAATGGCAATTGTCATTTGACACTCTCTGAAGTGACCTTCATGTCTAAAAGCAGCTGCTTGGGATCAGCAAACAATTTACAAAGGCAAAGAGAGCGAAAAGCAGCATGAATGCAGGGGACAACTCAGAAGTGATTAGAGCGAGCAAAACAGATATATAGCATTCAGAGATACTTTGTTCTAATATGCAGTGATGGTTAAGCTAAAACATTCTTTATTTATGCATCTAACTAACATGAAATGTGGGATGATAATGAATAGGCACATACTGTAGTTACAAAAAAGCACATATGAATGAGAGGCCCCAAAGCTTCTCATTGTTTAAACTAATTATTATCCAGCCGAGCATTATTAAATAATGGCCATCCATGGTCTAACCTATGGAGGATTCCCCTTGTCACCTAGCAACTTCCCTAATAATAATTATAATTATAATTATTATAATAATAGCTAAAATTGGCTAGTCTTAGCTGGTTTAGGCTGGAAGTAGTTTATTTTAGCTGGTCTCCCAGCCTGACCGCTAAAGAAGTGGTCAAAACCCCTCTAAAACCAGCCTTCAAACCACATATGACCAGCCATAACCAGCCTGGAGGACCAGCTAAAAACAGCCAGCCATCAGACTGGTTTTAGCTGTGTTTTGTTGTTGTTGTTTGTTGTTTTGTTATTTGTTTTTTTTTCTTGTTTTTTCCAGCAGGTTTTCATAAAAAAAAAAAAAAAAAAAAAAAAATTTAAAGGTATACTCCATCCCAAAATGAAAATTTTGTCATTATTCACTTAACCCCATGTTGTTCTAAACCCGTAAAAGCTTTGTTCATCTTCAGACACAATTTAAGATATTTTGGATGAAAACAGGGAGGCTTGTGACTGTCCCATAGACTGCCAAATAAATAACAGTGTCAAAGTCCAGGAAAGTATGAAAAGCATCGTCAGAATACTCCATCTGCCATCAGTGGTTCAACCGTAACGTTATGAATACTCTTTGGTACACGAAGAAAACAAAAATAACGACTTTTTCAACAATTCCTCTCCTAAAGTTTTCTCCCTTTAAACTTTAAACTATTGCAATTAAAACTTCAAGTTTTGCTTTTGGCATTAGTTGAAAGCGTCCCGCCGCGCGTCAAGGATACGTTTTTTACGTGTATTTACGCTTTGGGTTTGAAAGACAACTTCTGTGTCAGCCACTCTTCGCCGATGCGTTGTTTGCTTTCAAACCAAAGCGTAAATACCTGTACATGTAAAAAACGTATCCTTGTGGCGCGGCGGACACAGAAGAGCGTACGCCATCTGTGTACTGCTCAGAATTGCCAAAATGGCGCTATGCTGATTTGGAGAGACACAGAGGAAAGGAATTATTGAATAAAGTCATTATTTTTGTTTTTCCTTTGTGTACAAAGAGTATTCTCGTCGCTTCATAACATTAAGGTTGAACCACTGATGGCAGATGGAGTATTCTGACGATGCTTTTCATACTTTCCTGGACCTTGACACTGTTATTTATTTGGCAGTCTATGGGACAGTCTCAAGCCTCCCTTTTTCATCCAAAATATCTTAAATTGTGGGTAACACTTTAGAATACTGTTTCTTACTTACTACATAACTAATAAGGAATTATTGAAGAACTAACAGGTAATTTTTCATTAACACTTAACTCACTACTGTTTTTGACACGGTTAACCACCAGGTCCTCCTGTTAACCCTATTGGCCAAGGGCATGTCAGGAACCGCACTCCGCTAATCAGTAACTAATGTATTGTGGCATACCTCCTGAAGAACTGCTTAATTATCTACTATTAAGGGTTCAAGAAAAATAACTATGAAGTAACTACTAATGAACAGTTATACACAATTACATTGAATTGTGACCCTTTCATATGAATGTTATTAGCAGCAGTAGTAGTAGTAGTAGTATGAAAATTCAATATTAATATATGTAATACATTTTATAGAGGTTTTGCCTGTGTAGTGAATTGTTTTGTGAGTGTGTTTTGTAAGAAATCAGCTTCCAGTAGGAACCCCACCACCACTCCAGTGCCTTGCAATTACTTACCATAGTTTTTATATTTTATATACAGTACTGTATGTGTGCCTCATCAGCATATACCACATTTACCATTAATTCAATTCTGTATGTAGGCAAAGCCTGAGGAGAAGTGAAAATACAGGTACCAATTAGTAATTAATAAAGAATAATCAATAATTCTGAAGGGACTTATTTCAAAACCTGAAACATTAGGCCTATTCTAAAGTGAAAATATTAGGAACCCATTAGTAATTAATAAAGAATTATTAGACAATTCTGCTAGAATTACTTAGAACCTGAAACAGTATTCTAAAGTGAAAACATAGGGAACCCATTAGTAATTAATAAAGAATAATCAAATATTCTGCAGGACTTATTTCGAACCTGAAAACATTATGGCCTATTCTAAAGTGAAAATATGTGAATCCATTAGTAATTAATAAAAAATTATTAGATAATTCCACAATAATTACTTAGAAACTGAAAACAGTATTCTAAAGTGAAAACATAGGGAACCCAATTAGTAATTAATAAAGAATCATCAAATAATTCTGCAGGACTTATTTCGAACCTGAAACATTAGGCCTATTTTAAAGTGAAAATATTGGGAACCCATTAGTAATTAATAAAGAACTATTAGATAATTCTATCTATCTATCTATCTATCTATCTATCTATCTATCTATCTATCTATCTATCTATCTATCTATCTATCTATCTATCTATCTATCTATCTCTCTCTCTCTCTGTCTATCCATCCGTCCGTCTATAATCTGGCTGTCCGTCGTCTGTCTGTCTGTCTATCTGTCTGTCTGTCTATCTGTCTGTCTGTCTATCTGCCTGATTATCTCTTCAGGTATAAGAGTAAGTTTAAACCCAGTGCTTACATTTAAATGTGTCTGCCTTTCTCACACAGAACAACCTCCTCGACAGAAACCAGTCTGGTTTCAGAAATGGACATGCCTTGCTCTTGATTGTTGAAGCCCTAAGACTGGCAAGAGCGGATTCCAGATCTTCAGTCTTACCTCTTAGATAGATCCTTCAAGGATTTGACACGGTTAACCACCAGGTCCTCCTGTTAACCCTATTGGCCAAGGGCATGTCAGGAACCGCACTCCAGTGGTTTAAGTCTTACCTCTACTTAGATAGTTCCTTCAAGGTATCTTGGAGAGGTGGGGTGTCCAAGTCGCAACATCTAACTAATGGGGTGCCTCAGGGGTCAGTTTTTGGACCACTTCTCTTCTCTGTCTACATGGCATCACTAGGTTCTGTCATTCAGAAACATGGCTTTTCATACCATTGCTATGCTGATGACACTCAACTCTACCTCTCATTCCATCCTGATGATCCTATGATAGCTGCTCGCATTTCAGCTTGTCTAACAGGCATTTCTTGCTGGATGAAGGACCAACAAATTCAACTAAACCTTGCCAAGACAGAACTGCTTGTGGTTCACAATTACACCATCCAGTTAGTCACATCAAGTCACCATAACTCCTTCAAAAACAGCCAGAAACCTTGGAGTTATGATTGATAATCAGCTGACTCTGCAGATTTGCTTTATTCAGCATCAAGAAGATCAGGCCCTTTCTTTCGGAACATGCAGCACAACTCCTTGTTCAAGCTCTTGTTCTGTCCAGGTTGGACTATTGCAGTGCTCTGTTGCTCTATTGCAAGGCATTAATGTTTGCCTACAAAACCACCACTGGCTCTGCACCCCTTTACTTAAATTCATTACTTCAGACTTATGTGCCTCTAGAAGCTTGCATTCTGCAAGTGAACGACGCTTTATTGTGCATCCCAAAGAGGCACAAAATGTCTTTCACGGACTTTAACATTAACTGTTCCCTCCTGGTGGAATGACCTGCCCAACTCAATCCAAGCAGCTTGATTCCTTAGCCATCTTCAAGAACTGACTAAAATCACACCTGTTCCATCTTTATTTGACCCTCTAACTCTATATTCTAATTCTATTCTTAAAAAAAGTGTGCCCCTTTTAGACTTGCACTCAATTCATTTACTAACCTGCTTTTCTTTAAAAAAAAAAACAAAACTAGCTTCTCTATTCTTTTTTTAATCTTTCTATTTGTTTTCTTGTATTTATTAAACAATTAACAAAAAGCAAAAAATGCCTCTAAGACTAGCGTGCACTTTTCTTTTTCTATTCGGTTTTCTTTATATATATATATATATATATATATATATATATATATATATATATATATATATATATATATATATATATATATACAATGGGGTACGTGTGCTGCGTTAAGCTAACTGAGACTTGTCATAGCATTTGCATATTGACATTTCGTTAATTTTTATTGATTCCATTGTCCTCAATTGTCCTTGGATAAAAGTGTCTGCTAAATGACTGAATGTAAATGTCATGTAAATGTGTAATCTGGCAAAGGATCCACTTCTTTGGATGTGTTTTCATTATAATGTTTATCCAACAGTGCAAAACACTTAAATAAATGCTTAATATTTATTTACATTTAAAGTATGTTAGCTTAGCATAGCACCAAATCACAACAGTTTATGAGAAATGAGCACACTTTTGAAATAAATTGCGATGACGTTTATTAAAATTCAAAGTATGTATACATTTTTCTGTGTGTGATGTCCCAGACAGTGTCACATCTGTGCTGGGATAATGTTGTTTCTGCTGCTGATTTGGTCTCTTCTGTGCTCAGAATGCATGGGGCTAAAGCCACTGGCTATCCTGGCACAGCCGGTGGTGGGACATTTTCCAGAGATGTTGTTATGTTACAGAGATTAGAACTTTCAGAAGGGAAGAGTGTCACCTACTGGCCCACATGTGCTATGTCTAAACTTAATCCATGGACCTAATCCATAACTTTGTTTATCTCACATAAATGTATGTATGTGTGTGTCAGAGTGTCAGTCCATATATACATGTCAGTTACTTATGTTTGGTAATGTACAGTAAGTGCATTTTCTAATGTGATAACCATAACTTGTATTATTGTAACATCTTTAATTCACCAAAATTAAATGATGATGATATCATGAGATCAGGTTTTGAAAGAAGGACTAGTGGTGCTACAAGTGTGATTAGTTGATTTTATACTAAGAGTTATGAAAACAGTACCAAAGTGAATGAAAAAGCTGTTTTAGAACAGTAATTATTTTATAATTCTCTATAATTGGTGATAGTTAGTATAGTTCTCAATGAAACTGATCTCATCTTAAGTTGAAAACATTCAGGTTTGCAGTAAACTGTTTGCAGGGAGCACGTTCTTACCAAGCTCTCAAGACAGTCAAGACAAATGCATGGCTCAATGTATAATGCATCGCAATAGTGGCAAGCAACTAAATGGAAGCTAGAATGCATTTGCAGCATCCAGACAAACATGTGCAAAATGGTCATGAAACACTAAAAGACATTTTCTGAGATTTTAACAAAGGTATGTGTTGCGCTTTATAGATTATGTTAGCACCCATTAATTTCAGTTGTAGGAGAAAATTGGTATAATATTCATTGCAGAGTAAAAATGCAGAAGGCTGTGCATTTATTTGTGCATTACAATTATACTGTAGCTATCACAGGATATGCATTTATTTGTTTACGGTTTCAAAAAACATGCATAATATATTGTAATATGTAATGGTGTAATTAGTGCCAACCATTGATGCTTTTAACTCAATGAGAATGAAATACATTTGACTGGATCAGCAGCTGTTATTGTGTTGTCTCACTCCACTCTGCAGCTCACCATACCCCCTCAAAACTGTAGTGGAAATTAATTGGTGCTGTAATGTGGGTTTCATGACCCTCTGAATAACTGGGTTTCCAATCTAAAGGTTGGATGTTTGAATCTTGTGTGCTGTAACATCTGTGCTGTTTCTAATATTCCAAAATAATTATATATTTTTATTTATTTTCTCTTCTTTTGTCTTTATTATTTTATTTTATTTTATTTTATTTTATTTTATTTTATTTTATTTTTTTTTTATTTATTTTTTTTATTTTATTTTATTTTATTTTATTTTATTTTTATTTATTTTTTTTATTTTTTTTTATTTTATTATTATTATTATTTTTTTTTTTGGCAGCCTTGGTTCTATATTTCTGTTTTAACCCGGCACCCATACGACATAACTGCAATATGTATATGCAGAGCTGGGTATAGATTACTTACAAATTGTAATCTGTTACTGATTCCACATTACATGACATAAATTGTAGTTTGTAACATAATCCATTACATTTCACATTTTGGTAATATAACTGGACTACTTTTTCATTACTTTTAGTTTACTTTTGACCTAACTTGTTTATCACATTGATTTTTAATAGGATAATCTTGTACCATATTGTCATAAAAATGCAAAGAAAAAGAAATAAATTCCATTCGTTGATGTTGACATAATGAAGTGAATTAAATATTACATTACTGTAATATTACATTATTAAGGTTATTAAGGTTTATTAAGGTTTCCCAAACTGGGGTTCGTAAAGTAACTGAAGGGGGTTCATGAGTTTAATAAAAAGTAAATAATTATCGTAAAAATGTAAAATAAAAAAAAATAGTTAAAAAAATTATTCAAAAAAAAAAAAAAAATGTACTATATATATACATATATATTTTATTTGTTTACCTGCATGTCATGTGCGCATTAACCAATGTCAAAGAACCATGAAAATGCAAATGTGACACTACATTATTAAAATATTTATTCTAAAATGTCATGGGGAGCCTAAAGTTAATATGTTAGGTGAAAGAAGTTCAGCTGACAAAAATGTTTGTGAATCCCTGCAATAAATTTAAATAAGAAATAACAATCAATTTGTGCATTTTAATGTGTTTGAAAGACAAAAAGCCTTCCAAAGACATAGGTAAATAACCCACTGGAGTGATAATTAAAATAAAAATGAGTGTGTTTTATCAGTAACATTAAGAAAACACTTCTTAAAACTGAAAAATTATTTTTGTAAATCCTGTGGTCAAATGCTGTGTGGCCTCTCAATTTTCTGTGTAATTATAGTATATCCATCTGACTAATGATGGATCTCTGTGTGAATGTCCAAGGAACTGGAGCAGTGTATACAGTTAGGTCCATATATATTTGGACACAGGCACAATGTTTGTTACTTTAGCTCTTGACCAAAACATGTTCAAGTTACAGTCATATAGTGAACATGGGCTTAAAGTGCACGCTCTGAGCTTTAATTTGAGGGTATACTCATCAAAACTGGAGGAAAAGGTGAAGGACCTACAGCTGTTTAATATATACCTCCCCCCTTTTTCAAGGGACCAAAAGTAATTGGACAGTTGACTCAAAAGCTTTTTCATGGACAGATGTAGGCTATTCCTTCATTATTTCTACATCAATTGAGCAGGTAAATTGAAAAGAGGAAAAAAAACAATCAGAGAGAATCAATAAATTGTGAATAATTTATTGCTATCGTATTAATAATATATAAGCATGTAATCAATAAAAAGTAACTGTCTAATCATGAGTATTTTTGAATGTAATTTAATCTAATTTAATAAAGTACTTCATTTTTGGAATCTGATTAAATAATCCTGATTACATAGGCCTAATCAGTTACTACCTACAGTAGCTCTGTGTATATGTGTGATGTGTGAATAAGTTAAGTTACTACTTTAAGGGGGCACAAAGACAGATAACCGAGCGCACCGACCATTTTTGGCCTAATGGTTAGAGATTACTCCCAATCGAAGGGTTGTGAGTTCGGAGTCTGGGCCGGCATGTGGGTGGGGGGGACATAGTTCCTACCTTCAATCACGTTACTACCTACATCGAACCCCCAACTGCTCCCCGGGCGCCGCAGCATATATGGTGATGTGTGAATACAGTGTGTGTAAGTTCACTCTGCATTGTGTGCACTTCGGGGGTAAATGCAGAGCACTAATTCTGAGTATGGTTCCCATGGCTGAATGTCCACTTTTTAGCTGCCCATATCCAGCTTTTGCCTGAGCCTAATGGCTGATGACTCTGACGTTTTCAAATTTTCAAGTTTTTGAAGCCACAAAAACCCCAAAACCTTGAAAAAAAAAAATACAAATAAATAATACTTATGAAATCAATAGGGGCCTGTGCTCATTCAGTGCTTAGGCTCTATATGGTCTCCTGACCTCGTAATAAAGTAGATTAAGACAAGGATTTATGATACGATGGTTAAGAGGTTTGAAAATCAGCGTTTGAAAGGATCTCTGGATTTGATTGGCAAACGCTGATAATTTTAATTGGTCAGAGCTGTGGCTGATTTAATAAAGCTACTTGCACAAAACTGCTTCACAAAATTTAATTCATTACACTTAATTAGATCACTGTGATAAACATTTTAACTCTAACCGAATAGTTGTTGCTCTTTTAAGAGGCAGAAGAACTGTAAGTAAACAAACTACTTTTAAGCTATGAAAGGAAACGGATATTCAAAAAGTTTTTTGTTTTTTTTCAAACTTGAAATTCCTTCCATATTTGAACAAACCCTAAACACTGTTCATTACTATGTGCTACTCACCCAGTGCAATTTATGTACAGACGCATATAATACTTTGAATTTTAGGCCAATAGCATTCTGTTGTCTGGATATATTTATATATATAAAAAAACATTTAAAATGCAATTCATGAATACAATGACTTTATATATCCTGTTTTTGTAATGATGAACATGGATTTCATTTCTGAAGTTAATTCATTTTGTTAATTTTGGCCATAACGGGCAAAAATATTGTACAGCTTTCTTGATATCCCAATGACAAAAAGTAGTAGTTTGGGGTAGTATTTCATTTCTATAAATTATTATTCTATAATATTTATATATTAGTTAGAATATTACAAATTTAAAAAAAGTCACGAGTTAATTAAAATATTATATAACTTGGCCTTTTATAATACGGCAATGTTTCTTAGGCAGTAAAATGTTAGGTGGTAAAATGTCATGTGGTACAACCATTCAAAAATTTATATTCATGAAATATTAATCATTATTTTTTTGATCGTATTTTATTTTATCTTATATTTTATTATCAGAAAATAATGATTGTGCACTCTCAGATAGGCCAATGTTTAAAATGTAAGGAAATGTCATTTTTTATTTTATATTTTACTGTTTTATTGTGTGACTATATATGCTAACAACCACCCAGAGCATCCTTTTCAAAACTTATGTTAAAAATTCAAAATGAAAAAAAAAAGGAAAATAACTGTGAATCAAAATGATGCTTTTGTTAGAAATCATGACTGTGAACTTCAGAGTGACATAAAACCTCACTCTGGCAAACAACAATCAATGAAACTTTATTACAGGGATTATCTATAAACTATACATTCCTCTCAAAAAATTATAGAAGGGACCCATTGGAAAGCTACTGTACTTTCCACCAAGGCCTGACTCTCTTATTTCAGAAATGAACAGCTCTCTCTACCTTAAAGAGGCTTAACACTGTCATCACATAATATCATCTGCTCTTTCTCTGCTGCAGCATGCCGCTGTTTATATTTTGCGCTTAGCAGGGACTTGTGCTGTAGGTGGATTTTAATGTTGCCAGATGGCAGGCAGAGATCAGAGGCTATCTGTTTCAAAGACAATATAGACTAATGGAGACTATAATATCGACTATAAAGATACAGGCTTAGAAATGTGTTCTGCGTGTGTGTTGGCGTGTATGATAGGAAAATGAAATTGTTGCCTGCCTTTAGATCATCACTGCAGGGGTTTAGTCTCGCTGTGGGAGGATTACGAGGAGGTGTTTAAATAACGTGTGAAGGAATGATGCCCTTTCTTCTTGCACTGGACCTGCAAGGATACCATTTTTGGAAAATGATAATGGCTCATTTGACATGAAAAAATTCCCAGTTTAGAACCATATATAAGCATTGGAAGCTTCAAACATGACACTGAACCGCTGCAGAGGCAGATTACAGTGCAAAATATTCTATCAGAATGCAGCTCCCATATTGTCTGCTATAATTTTGATGGTGTTAAAATTAAAGGAAAGCACAGTTTTGAAAAGACTGCAAAACATGCAACTCAAGGTTACTTTTTACGGATGACAATAAAGAGTTTATGATGTTTTTAATCGCAGACCAGAATGAACAAATGAATAGTTAAGTACAGAGGAATCAATTTGGAATGATCTATTCTAATAAAGTTATGCGTTTCTTACTATATATGTGAGTGATAATGTCATAATTTGTCAAATATTCCATAGTGCAAATAAAAAATTAAATGGTACAGTTTGTTAAAAAAATGGAAATTGTTGTAATATTAAAGTGTTGTCATGAAGTATTCTTGACATACTTACTCTTAGAAGTTAAATGTGTTTGACAACTATTAAGTTTTGAAAACACAGCCCTCTCTGGCTTCAGTATGTAGATGAAAAATAACTTAGCTGTTATCTTTTAATGTCAAATGCAAATAATATCAAATTGTTATTTCACATGTGCTGTGACAGACAACAGATTAATCTATTGATATCATAAGATTTTCCCTCTGTGAACATATAGCACAGAAAAACCCTTTTTATTTAAATCCCCTTTTAGAGCTTATAAACTCTGACAGTGAAACTGCACTATGAGTAGTTTTTCTATACAGTTTTTAAATGGATAGTCTCCCCCCCCCCAAAAAAAAAATGAAAATTTGAATACAAAAGTTGATATTTTGAAGAATATCCATATAATACCAATGTATGAAAACCGTCAATTGACCTCTACCCAACAAAAACCATAATATCTTCTTTTCCCATCAACATAAAAAAAATCTTCAGAATATCTTCTTTTGTGTTGAACAGAAGAAAGAAACTTGAGGTTGAGCAAATGATGACAGAATTTTCATTTCTGGGTGAACTATCACTTTAAGTCAAGCATCACTAATACTTTAACTAATTTCCAGGGTACTTCAAGTGCCTCAAATTATGCAGAAGAAGTATGCTATTATTAACTTTTCTAAGCATTCAGACTCAACTCAAATTTGTCCCAAGTGTATTTGAACAAGATAATGTAAAACACACTGTCACAGTACCACACTAAAAAAGTTTCAATTCCCAGAAGCTTTTAATTCTCGAAATGCAACTTGTTCTTTTAATCCAAGAAAAAGTGTATGTATGTGTGTGTTTGTGTGTGTGCGCGTGTGTGTCATATGGGTAAAAGTATACATAATAACAAAAATCAATAATATAAATGAAGCCAGGTGGGTAAACCAAGATGTTATCATAAGTGGACTGTAGCTACTGACTGTTCAAGAATGTATTTAATGAAAAAGCAAATATTAAAACCTTGTTGAAAGATGCATTTCAGAAGCCAGCGAAAATTTAAATCCAAATGTTACCCAGCATTGTATTTGCATAATTTCATCGGTTGCATTGCATGGTGTCGACGCGGACCGCTAAGAAACGCTCGTCTGCCAACATAAAGCACAGCACTGAATGCGAAGCTTGTGCAAAAGGGGCGGGAAGCGCGTGTCATCTTGAGTCGAAGTGTAATGAAGCCCTAGAGACCGTCAGCCAATCAAATCCCTCAATCATTTCCCCGTAAGCCAATCAAAAGCCTTCCCTTCTGTCAGCTATACCTGCCTCTTTCTACGCGCTTCTTCAACATGTACCACACTCAGAGGTTTGTGAGGGTTACCGACGTGTGCCGCCTGGAGCCGTTTTGTCAATGAGGACAAACTCTAAACTTGCGTAAAAAATAATCTTAAAAGCCACGCTGATGTTCTTCAGCAGCGACTTGACGTTTAAATGTGAAGTAAGACGTAGGATTATTTCTTTAAACAAAATCCCATTTACCTACTTAGTTACACAGTTTACGTTCGTATCGTCGCTTTTATTTACGCAGCTGTCAGATTCACAGAGAATACCAGTGTAGTAGATGTTAAAATGAAAATGAATCATGTTTTTAATTACCAACAAGTGACATGTTTCACTTACGACCGCATTCGCGCTTGAAGTCTGTGTTATAGCTTCTGAATAACAAAAGCCCGAATAGTGTCTTTATTGTGGCTTCAGTGTGTATTTCGGTTAGATTCACCACGTCGCTCCATCAGTCTTCGTTAAAACAGCTTCTTTTGCCGTTTTTTGATGTCAAGAGAGAAAAATGAAGGTCGAGCCTGAGGGACACCGCTTTATTATGTCGCTTTTTTTTTACAGCGAGGCTGAAGGGAAATTTAAAGTCCTAAAAATAAAGCGTCGGTTTCTACTCCACAAAGAATCATTTGAACTTCCTACCGCAGAAGGAGCGGGACATAAATAGTTCTGACATGTGGATGTAATTTCAGAAAAAAAAGGCAGACAGATGCAGAGAAATAAAACAGCGAGCGGGGAGAGAGAGACTGGGAACAGTTGAATCGAGCCTGCAGTTCTGTGACAAGGAAAAGCCGTGAGAAAATATTCATAATTTTACGAGCAAACGATGTAATGGGAGGGGAGCGGACAGCAGAGAAATGACTGGCTCTTTGACGAGGCTTTAACACACGCAAACATCAGAGAAATCCCATTCAAACTGACAACAATTTGCGTGAACTTGTCGGGATGGGAGCCACGCTGATCGTACACACTTTGGGTTTTGTCTTTTGCTGCACCTTGCTGAGTTTTGTCTATGGTCTGGTAAGCTTTTCCTTTTCTCTTTTTTTTTCTTTCTTTTCTTTTCTTTCTTTCTTTCTTTTCTTCTTTCTTTCTTTCTTTCTTTCTTTCTTTCTTTCTTTCTTTCTTTCTTTCTTTCTTTCAATTCTCCTGTCTTTCAAAACGCTTACTGATATGCCTGCCTGACTTTCTTATCCAGAGTAACAATTACTGAAGACTGTCAAGAATAAAGGACATATGGTGATTTCTTTAAATTTTTTTTTTTTTTTTTTTTTTAAATATTAAATAACATTTAGGGTTACCACCAGCATGTGCTATTTCATTAAACTCATTAAGACTCAAAAAATACCTACTTACCACAGAGTCGATGTTCGCAGCTCTTATTGGCACGTAGGCTGAACATATCGTAATTGGTTATGCTCATGATTCATATTAAGTCGATACGATATAAACCCAATTTGCTGTTATAAACCTGAGCGCAAAACCTTATGATACTCATCATGAAATCCTGTGATACATATCTTATGATACATTGGCAAAACCTGATGATACTATATAATATATATATAATATCTGTATAGAAATAAAGCTTTATACATAGGCTACTTTATTCACAGCAGTGACTCTTTATGAATTGGTAGGTTGCCCTTATTAAATAAAAAGGGACTCCTGATACAATGGTGATGGATGTTGACTCTCAGTGATGTGGCAGGTAAAGGATGTTGCTTTTTACGAACTTCACACAGTCAGATGTGCACTGTATAATTAAAGACACTTTATGGTGAAAGCTGCAATTTGTCACAGCATGAACAGAAGGTTGCGCTTTGTTTCTGACTATAAAGCAAGATCAATTACATGTCAACAAGTAATTTACCTGTATATATCACTATTCTCAAAAACAGAAACATCACCAATAACAATCCAAAACACAACCAAAAATTGACAAACTAGGAACTCGTTACTTTCAGTTGTTTGTTTTTTTAAATATTTTTACTTATCTTGCTGTCTTCATTAAGATAAACACCCAACCCCAACCCTACCCTCAGGGCCGGTTTGTGGGGCCCCTGACAAGATTATTAAATAGGTTCCACCAATACTGACATATATATAAAAAACTAAATAACCACTGACATGACAACTGCAAACTGAAAAAAAAATGCATTAATAAGCGTCAACGTTAAGTTAAAACACCTTATATATATATATATATATATTAGGTGTATTGTATATTTTAGGTGCTATGACTGATGACCATTAATTAAGTGTTTTCACTATTTTTTAACCACCTTTTATTCAGTGATTGTGACAAAAAATATATTGAAAGTACAAATAAATCATGAAGAGATTAATGTCATAGTAGAATATTGTATAATAACTGTATTGTATAATTGATGGTTACATTTTAAATTGTCACCTGAGTGTTTGAAATTCTTGTCAGGGCCATGAAAGTATCTTATATAAACATTTATTTAGTGCAGCAAAATTAATGTACATAAAAAGCGTATATACAAAAAGTGGGACAGAACCTATGTGCAAAAGTGAAACAGAAGTTAAATCAGTGAAAAGTAAACTAATAAATTAATAAATATAATGAAAACTCTTTATACCTCATATAGAGCCGATTTTTTAAACAGACAGATTAGTTTGATTAATGTATTAATTAATAGGCCACATTTCATTCTGATTTTTTGCATCTTTGCTTTTGACAGTCTTTGAATTTCCATTGCCCATATTATTCCTGACAAAACAGGTTGAGACTTTGCACTATTTCTGCTATTCAAACGCTGCTTTAAACACAGAAAGCATTTCAAATAGACACAAATTAATTATTCTAGGGGCCCAATTTGTGCATTTGTAGCATCTAGAGCACTTATAAGGAAAGTCTGTAATATATTTGGATAATAAGATGGTATTCCATAAACTGGCGATGCTATGTGACATGAATGCAGTTTTGAAGATTGCGATACAGTTTATGTTTTGAGGTTTGCTGCGTTTGTTTATGCTGTGCTTATTGTCACTTGCGATTTAACTTATTTATCAGTTATTTTTCATTTGGTAATTGAAAGCTTATTTTATACTTCACACTATTTACAGTTGTTACCGTCATTGTGGTTTAAAAGATGAGGTCCTTGTACGTCTGCTTGTTTGTGCCATATGCTGGTGTGCTGATCAACTTTTTGTCTATGGAGAACAAAGAAAATGTTTATTTTGGCAGTAACTGTACTAAAACCATAATGTATAATGTCTCCCTGTGGGGCTCTCCAGGCATGTTGGGGCCCCAGGCGAGGGTCTGTATTGCCTGTAGAATGGGCTGGCACTGCTTAACCTAAACCTAAACACTTCTCATCAATTTAAAACACATAACCAGGCAGATAAAAGTAGAGTCACTGTTATCTAATGCAAAAAAACTGACCAGTCTTCTGAAGCCATGAAATATCTTTGCGAGGAAACTGAGTGAAACCTAATGTTTTAATTGCAAATCCTGCTATATTAATGCAGCCACATCTCATTCAAAAGATAAATCTGAAATTTAGCCATGATGTAATGAGTCATGCGACATGACATTTCACAATCAAAGCTGATTGCAATACTTATTCAGGCGGCAATTGGACTTTATGGCGAAAGGAGACGATGATCATTAGATTTGAGTCTGTTTCTCAAACAAAGCAATCATTTAGCCTCTGAAGTCTTGGAATATTTGTATTTTTTTTTTTTATTGACTGTAGTTGTATGTGTTTTTATTTAACGTTTTGTTTTATATTGATAAATGTCATAATGACATAATTAAACTCAAATAATAATTTAGATAAATTTCCCATAACCTTTGCATCTTTGTATTGATGCCAAAGTTGTAATTTAAAGCAATTACTAGTTTGTCGATATATTGCTGGCTAGGAATAACTTTTAGCATCTTTATAATGACACTGAAGGTGCTTGACTGTGCTTCGGGTTTTGATGCCTTGGGAGTGAGAATGGGTTGTGTATACACTACAGTCGTAGGGATTGTGCAATTGATATCTAAAAACCATTTTCCAAAACTTGCACTAGTATGTTTTTATCTTCAAAGGAGACATACACGAATCTGGTCCAACATCTGAACTGCCATTTAAGGTACCCACAGCTTAAGTATGTTGGACTATGTTAGAAAATTTGCCCCCGGTTTCACAGACAAGGCTTAAGCCTAGTCCTTGTATTGTTACTGTAGGTGGTCACTATTGGTTTTGTAAGTGGTTGCTTAGTAGATCAACCCTCTATGATATTGTGTTTGCTGTTTATGGCTTTTGCTTTTTTTTTTTTAATCATCCACCAGAACCAGGGAGCTTTTTTTGTTGACAAAATGTGATTTTGTAAAATATTAACATATTTATATTACATGGACCCAATGTTATTTTCCTTCAGGTCTAACAGAACTGTCACAATAATATACTTTCCTTTCCTAATACAATATTTTGCTGATCTTAGCTGATTTTGCTGATAGTTGTTTGCATGAAGTGATAGTATATACACCAAACAACCAAACACAAGATATTTTGAAGAATGTTGATAACCATTGACTTCCATAGTGTCAGTGCAGGCGTGTGATGACATGTGATCTTCATTTTCGGGTGGACTATCCCTTTAGGGTTGTAATCAATGTTGAATTATAACTACATTAAGTGCTGATGATGTAAAGTGAATCCACATTGTTTTCACTGTCTTTTCAACAGTGAATGAGTTTCAGCTGTGCATGTATATCCCTGTGCATTCAATTACATTATACCCTTTAGTTTGGTTTGCAATTAGATCAACATATGACTGAATCGCTGATTTCCTGTACATTTTTCATGCAACTGTAGCATGCAACTTGCTGCGCGTAACCGTGATAATATCCTGTATAATATATTCAAAAATGAACCCCAAATAAGTTAGTGTAAAGCCTGAATGTGATCAAATGAGAGTCCCTGGAAAGAGAGAGAGAGAGAGAGAGAGAGAGAGAGAGAGAGATTATGGATTATGAGGGAAAGCAGCTGTTACAATTCATATCTTCAGTAGATGGAAAGAAGACATTTCTTTCAAAGACAGTCAGATTTCCAAACTGTTGCTTTCTGTAGTAAGAGAGTAAAAAGAAAAAGAAAGAAAAAGAAGCATGCTCACCAACTTCAGTTTGGGGACCAATTCTGCGTTATGAACTAACTATTAACTATACAACATTTCCCTCAATACACTCCTAATTTTGCTGCTTATTAATAGTTAGTAATGTAGTTTGTTAAGTTTAGGGATGTAGTATATTGTCATGTCAGCAAATATGTGCTTTATTAAACAGCCAATGTGTTAATAAATAGGGCATGCTAATAAGCAACTAGTTAAACATGAGAATTGGTCCCTATACTAAAGTGTTACCTACATTATAATAATAATTTATGCCAAACAGAACTCATCAAAACAATGTTTGCAATTTTAAATGGTTTAATTACATTTAGTAAATTATAATTTTTCAACTTGCAACCATGCATTTAGTTAAGTTGTGGAAACCAGGTCGGCTGAATTGCTGTTAAAGTGTACAAATCTCCTGAATTCTCATTGAGGGTTGGACAACTGATATTGGCGGTAATTTTTCCGCATCTTTTCTGCCCCGGCTTTTCCCAGTTTGGGTTGTGTTTTCATGCATCAAACAAACACCTTTGTTCATTTCTGAGTGAATTCTTGCCCGTATGGTGATAAGGTTCACTGTTTTGAAACCGCCGCCCTTGAAAAAAAAAACTTTTGAGAACAGAATGATGTGTTCTGTGTGCAATGCCTTATCCTAGATGCAACACACTGTGGTTTGAATTAATTTAATTCACTGACTGATTCAATATAAGTGATTGTAGACACCATTGGAGCACAACCAAATCTAGCACTTCTGTATTCATAGAGCATAACTGAAAATAAAACAGTACTGTTAACAATCAGCCTCAATGTGGCTGCTCTGCAACAGTAACAGTGGCCAGAAGCAGAACCAGAAACAGGGCAGGATATTTGGATATTTGACAATACTAACTTTTTTCTTTACAGCTTTCTTTTTTTTTAAACAGATTTTGTTAAAAATCCTTTATGCATGATTTCCCCCCCCTGGAAAATATAGAATCATCTAAGCTGTGAACCATTTTGGACTGCTCATGCAACGCCAAGCCAATTTTTAAAGGGCAAAGATCTAGTGTTGGATACTCTGAAAGATGAACCACTCAGTTGTGCGAGTTCGACAGGATACAATACGATTCTCAGTGGGTCACCCAGCATGCCTTGTTTACAGAAAATGTGTCTGGATGAAGTGACTCACTATGTTCCTTGCCTTTATTAAAGAGGAAGTGCAACTTTCTCAGGAGCCACGGCATGAAACTAATGCCCTGGCGTATGAATGATAAAAATATGATGCCCGTTGTCACTTTGCTACTCAGCTGCATGCATATTGTTGTCCACCAGAATAACAGTGAGGACACGGCCTTGTCCAATTGGAGACAAATGTTGTGACCTATATCCGCACCCAGGAAAAGCTTCCACATTTAGCCAAAATGACAATAACAAAAGGTTCATGTTGCAGGTCTTTACTCAACGCAGGAGGTGAGATCTGGGCACTAGTCATCACTGGACATGTGGGTGTCTCAGGGGCCAGAGACACAGAATTCATAAATCACAAAGTGAGTCTGTGTAGCTGTGTATATCAAAGTAACGATAAGGTAATGGTAAAGCTATTTGGGGGGGGGGGGGATCATACGCACAGACAAACACACATGTACTATACACTATGCCATCACCAAAAGTTTGGGATCAGAAAGATTTTTAATGTTTTTTTAATGGAAGTCTCTTGTGCTCATTATGGCTGTATTTATTTATTTGATCAAAATTTTTTTTAATATTGTGAATATTATTTTCAATTTCTAATATTGGTTTTCTGTTTTAATATACTAAAAATGTAATTTTATTTCTGTGATGCGGAGCTGAATTTTCAACTCAGCATCATTACTCCAGTTCGCTTACAGTGTCACATGATTTTTTTTTCTTAGTTAATTTTACTGACCACCCAAACTTTGTGAACGGCAACAGTCTGAGCTGCAAGTCACGATGAAAGCAACAGCAGAATCGGTTCTATCTTCCATGGTATGTGATGTACATCGAAGTGTGACGAATTATCAGAGAAAAAAAAGGAGGAAAAAAATGTAGTTGATTTGATGACAACGTCACCAAAGAAGAAACGTCTGTCTTCACAAAATAAAATATAAGTAACTGGCAACAATTGCATTGGGTGAATCATTTTAATTAATATTCAATAACATGTATTTTCATTTACGCCAACCCACATTTTATAAAATGAACAACTAAACTACTGTACCATACTGAAAATACTGTGGCACTGTATGCGTATATGAAATATATGTTTATATGATTATAATATCGGGCTACCGTACAACCCTAGTGTGAGGTATTTATCAATAATTCCTCTGAAAGTAAGAAATTGTACAGCTGGTGTGGAATAGGTTCAGGTGTCAACATGCATTGTGTTTTTTTATTTATAATCATTCCACAATTATTCTATAATCAGCTTAAGATTAGATTTCAATGTTAGATTCTTTTGACCTAACTAAATTTAATTATATATTATTGACTGCTTAAAAATGAGTCCAATTAGTCATGCTGGGGCAGATAAATCTAGGAAATGTGACTGAAAAGCAAATTCGCCTTAATTCAGACAACAGAACGGATAAATGACTTAAAAATGAATTGCAAAATCAAAAGAGAATTGAAAAAAAAATGCAGTCACTCTTTGTTCTCGCTGAAAAACAGATAAGCTTGATAAAGAACAAAAAATTACAAACTGTGGGCATAGTGAGTGGTATGTTAAAGTGAATGAGTGTAAACTCTAATATGAATAAAAAATCAAACTGATCACAGCACGATCAAACAGTGCACAATGCAGCTTCTGATTTGTAGCAAGTGTGTGAAAGTGGCTACAACAACAGCTAGATGCACTGCTATGCATGATTGATTCCTCTAAGTGCTGATTGAAATGTCGTAGGCAAAAGTGGCGTTCAAGTTAAATTGAACAATATTAGGACAATTCCTCAGTATTAGTTCCTCAGTCATTGGTCAAACGGTTGTACAGTACTGTGTCATCAAATCTGATAATCCGATGAGTAAACCAACCCCGCTAGGCACAAAAAAGTATTTTGATTGTGTTATATGTGTGAACTTAAACGTTCAGTATGTGTTGTACATGTGTGTTAACAAACAAACATCACAACGTCTAACACTGGTTTAATTGCATTAACTAAACATGAACTAATAATGAAGAGCAGGTATAATGTGAACCCAGGACCAGGGGCACAAACCAATCATAAGTTGCTGGGGTATATTTGTAGCAATAGCTAAAATACATTGTAAATTATTGATTTTTCTTGTCTTGCCAAAAATCATTAGGATATTAAGTAAAGCTCATGTTTCCATGAAGATAATTTAGTAAATTTCCTACTGTAAATGTATATATTCAAAACCCTGAATTATTGACCTAGCAATATGCATGGCTAAGAAATTCATTTTGGTACAACTGTAAAGATAGTTTTCCTCATTTCTTTTTCCAGTATTTTGATATTTTTGCACCCTCAGATTTCCAGGATTTTCCAAAATAGTTGATCTCAAACCAATTTATTGGTCCTCCTCCCAAAAACATAGACCTCAATGGAGTAGATTAGTTAATTCAGTGCTTTCAGATGCTGTATACAAGGTCTCAATTTCGAAAAAATTCTAACCCTTAGGACGGGTTTTGTCGTGCCGGGGATCCACCATGTTTGATACCAGCATGCAGTTATAAACTTTTTAACGTGTTTTTGTTAGGGCACAGTGCATTAACTAATGTTTAAGCAAATAACATTTTTTGATTTTAGCTGCGTACATTTTTGTTGTACAAAAAAAAAAAAAAATTAAAGTAACTGTTTACACACCCCCATTACCGCTAGATTATAAGATGCTGGTATCGGTATTGGTTCCTTGTTATAACGATAAATCAAACCATATATAACAATGAAACCCCCCCTTATTGATAAAGTCGTTCTCAGAACAAGAACCACATTAAAAATGGGATTTTTTAGCATAATTTGAACAATTTGTTTTTGCCCATTATCATTGCAACAGAACGGAAGGCCAAGGTACTGGCTCATAACACACACTAATATTGCCTGTGATTTTATGCCCTCTTAAAACAACTGAAGCACATGTGCAGAGAGTTTGTGGTCTGTTACCCAAAGAAGGTATTTCTCATTTTTAATTACGTTTTAGAAGTCCTTCACGTTAAGCTGGAACAAAAAGCGATTTGATCATTTGTAGACTTTCTTCTTCAAAGGAGGGTTTTGAGATAATTGCAACAAGGAAAAAAATGTAAAAAATTCAGCATATTCTTGGCTTACACAGCTAGTCGCAATAAAGTAAGTGCTTAGTAAAAGTGAATGATGTAGCTCATGATCAATAATCATGATGCTAGTGTAGTTTGAACCCTCATTCAACATACAAGCGACAAAAATATAAAAGATCTGATATTTATGTGACCTCCATTTCACACAGAATGCTAGTGTAAGCAGTGTTTGTTACCATTTACTGTAGGTCCTTTTTCACAATAATGAGGTGTTACTCATGCATGTCTAATCTATGTTTTTGCTGAGATCTGCAAAATCTTTAAATGAACACTATTGGAATGAATACATTATCTTTGAATTGATTATCATTTCCAGCCACTGTGCTACCTAATGTGGCTTCAAAATATCTTTACAGCAACAGAAGATGTTGTATGATTTTGTTTTTATGTTTCTTCTGTAGTCTTCTGCACTCATAAGCATCTTACACAGTATGCAGAACAATGTTTCGAACCCCACCCCCACCCCCCCACTCCAATACCATTTGCTATCTTTTTCCAGACATATGGCCTAAAAACTGGCGAGTTTAATTGAACCAAGCATCCAGTTGTACAACATGAATCATTGCGGCTACACAAAAAGACAGTAAACAAATTGATCCGCTTTGGCTTTCTTAACCCCCCCCATATTTCTTCCCCCAGCTCTTCAAAACCAAACAAACACTGGAGTCTGATCTGTTCTTACAGTGTTGTGCATGTGCTTCAGCTGCGGATTTGGGACTGAAAATTGACAGTGCAAATCTCTTTACTTTTGTCAACAGTGTTATTACAGTTACTATGACGCCTTTGACCTTCAGGGAATAATTCCCACTGATTGGCCCTTCCATTTGTGCGTCTATTACTAGGTACAAAACCGCCATGATTGCAATCAGACTTTTTTCTGAATTCATGCCTTGTAACCTTGCAGTGTGAGCTCTTGATGGGAGAAACCATTGTGTCAGTTGTAAAGTAATGGTGTTTTCCATAATATGTGGCTTTAATTGCATTTTAGGTTCAACATGGTGTCCCTGTAGGCATGTCCAGTTAAATCTGGGTGCTGTTAGTCTGTGTAGTGGTGTAATAATTGTTTTTAAACAGGTTTCCTGAGAACTCCCTCAATCCTCCATTGGTCAGACAAACAGAAACTCCTGCCTCAAACTCACACCATTGGTTGAGCCAATGTGCAGTGTTGGACTGGCCGGAGCGTCAAACAAACTGAGCAATGTTTTGAAAGCACCACAAATTCACATAACGTACACTCTTTAGGAAATGAGCCTACCAATGGCTCATTTATAATTGATGCTACACATTAAACTGGGATAGGACAGAATATTTCTTGCTATAGCAGCTTCAGGACATGTTATAATTTCTCCTCTTCTGCTAATTACTTGCTCATGCTTTTGTTTTTTTTTTTGTCATTGACCAGAGAAGTGAACGACTTTCATACTGACTGCAAATCTCATGTGTTAGAGTGGAGCAACTTAGGGTGTTGTGAGTGACTTCTCAACAGTCTTTGCTCTTCATACATATGTGGGATGCTAAAATTTAAATTTACAGTAAATGTAATTTTTAGAGTAAAATGACAATCCGTTCATTATAATTAGGAAATGTCTTTACTCTTACTACTATTTCCTTGCCAGGTTTAAAAAAAAAAGTTGCCAGCCGCCGCAGGCATTTTTGATCATCTTATGAAACCTACATTATTTAAAGTCTAGGGAACTTGGTTGGCTAGATAATTGTGGCACAGTGCAGGGGGTGACCATTTCCTATTTTCAGAATTGACAGTGTCACAAAAATTAACCCCACCAGCCCTATAAAAAAAAAAATTCAAAATAATTTAATAAAATATATATCTTTATAACTATGAATGTTAGGTGATAGAGATGGGAAAAGTATATTTGATATAAATTTAGCACAGGCTTTTAAATCTTATGTCCACTTGCTTGCAATAACCATCTACATGATTGGCTGTAGTAATCATAGGTGTGGGGAATTTAAGGTACGTTTAGACGACAACAACTGTACTAAAAACAGAAAAAAGTTTTTGAAAAGTTTTGCAATATGATTGTGAAAACGATCCCTATTCACACAGAATTCGCAAAAATCGACAAGTGCTGAAATATGCATGCTAGGCAGTAGTGGCGATGTCCACTTTGTAAAAAAGAAACACACAGTAACTTATACCTATAGACTTTACACGTTAAATAATGCATGTCCCATTTTCACAATTACCATTTTTATAGTTTACACTGAAGTGATAATGCTATCATTTTCAAAACAAAGTTTGCGTTATCAGGTCCCTTAAATTGCAATGCTGTGTAAATGAGCAGGACAAAACACAATAAAATGTTTTTAGTTGAAAATGGTTTTAAACTTCCCTTATTTGCATAGTTTCAAGTTCATAGCTATAACAGTGTTTTTAAGATTTTTCATATACATTATTTACATAATCCAAAGCAGTTCCAGATTGAACTAGGGCATTGTGCTTAAATCATCCAAACTTTCAACCAAGCATTCATGTATACCTCAATAAATGTTAGTATACATTGTTGTGTCACAATCAGATTTCACCAAAAAGTATACAGTTCTGTGAATGGATATGCATCAGGGCAAAGAAAGCACTGTCTATGTGTTGGGGGTGTCGCTGCATGTTAATGCTACCATGGTGTGGAAAGGGAGTTTTGAAGGTTGCCATCCTCTCTCAATTCTACACATTAAAACTAAGAACACAACAAGCAGAATAATAGCTGTGTGCATAAAGCTTACACCCACTAAGGAGTCAACATTCCTCTATGAGAGCTAAATACTTCTTGCTAAGGATAAAAGTAACTGGAAAGAAATATACCTCAATCTTTCTTTCTGGATGATAGAGACAATTAGAGAAATATTTCAAATTTGCAGCCGGTCTCTGGACTGACATACAGCATCTATTGGCAGGAGTTTCACGACTCAGAGCTTGTGTTAATAGTTAGGGGCCGTCAGTTTCACTGGCGTGGCAAGGCAATATGATGGCAGTATTTTGACTCAGGAAAAATGTTGTTTTACTTGACTTCCCTTGACCTTTGCGAGGATTTTTCCCCCCACCTTTTTTTCCACTCAAAGAATGTTGGAGTGGTGAGTAACTCAATGCCAGTTTTACAGCAAAACCAAATAGGTGACACAGCTAGCACAAATATTTCAACGAGAAGCATTTGCCTGTCAGATTTTTTGGACGGAGTCCATGATGTGCTGAGCCGTGAGTAAAGTCACTCATGCATTTCTTTTATGCATTATATATTTTTTTGGGCATCCAGTTTGTCGTAAATAAAGAAAACATATCAAAAATATTTAGGGAAATTATAGTAGACTGATAACTTAGCTGAATGTTTTCTCAGGCACTTTGACTCATTGGTGTGAACCCAAGTCCATTTGATGTCAGTTTGTGTGAAAGAGGTTTTCAGATTTTTGGCAATCTGCTTTAAAAGGTGGGTTAGGATATGATTTATTTGTGGTTCATCTATAGTTAAAGTTGAATATGAGCGAAATCCATTTTGGCATACAGAAGTGAAACTGCTTTTATTTTAATCAGTATTCATATTTAAAAAAACACATATACATGTTTAAAAAAGTTCAAATTTATCAGTGTGTAAACAAAATGCATTCATGCCACCTCTGAACAGTCTTTTGTAAATATACCTAAACACCCCTAAAGGCCCAAGGGTTTTTATTTTATGTTATTTTTTTATTTTTTTAATCGACACGCCATATGCGACAATACAGTGTGAGCACATTTGTGCATGTAAGTATAGTCCATTTAAGTTGTAAGCGACTGCAGGCAGTCTACACGTGGTTATAGAAAGCTTCATCTTTGGGTGTACTATTTTTTTCTCCAGAAGTTATGACCGATAAAAAGTGGCCTGTACTATTTTAAAGTAAAGTTGCTGCTATCTCATAACCCCCTCACACAAGTGCTTGTCAATGCAGCCATCTGTTGTGTTTGTCTTTTTCGTCTCTTAGTTTTGTTTTATACTGTAAAAACAGGGCCCGGGCAAGTGCTGCCACCTTGTGGATCAACTAATTAGTGCAAAAACCAAGTCAATGCATATGTGTGGACCTTGTTACAAAAATCAGATGGTGGTGTGCAAAAAACTATTCTGATGATGTGACTGTACGCAGACTCTAGTGTACACATTAAAACCGATGTAATACTTGGGCCTTAAGATGCAGCTTCTGAAAAACAATGTTATGGCCACATTGTTGCCTTAAGAATTTATGTGTAATACATTTTTTGTTGAATCAAAAAGTTTATTTTTATTTTTTATTTTTTGTAATGTCTATTCACTGTTTTTCTCATTTAACATTATAATGATAAAATGACTTTTCAGCTTAAATTAATGTTGCAATAACTGTCATTTGTGATTAACTTGATTCATTAATTGACACATCATGTAATTAATTAATTAATGATTCACCTGACAGCTCTACTACAAATACTTCAATAATACAGTTGAACTGGCTTCCTGACTCATTATGTAGCTACAGTGGCAAACAGCTGCCATTAGTTTTAACAGTGCTACTCATGTTGATGATGCAAACACACCATGTTTCTTATCCAGAAGTATAATGTGAAAAGAGATCTGTTGGGGCAGGAGGAGAATGGTGCAATTGAGCTCAGTTGCAGGCCATGTAATTGAACCAAGTGTGAAAACGGCATTAAAAAACATACACAGAGCCAAGGACACAAGGACCCATTATCTCAGAAAAATAGGAGGCAGCTGAATTTTGCTATGCTTTTGCATAGACCTGCTATTAAAAGAAATCTGGCTTTTTTTTTATTTCTGTCTGGTTGAGAATGATGTGTGCCATATGTGGGCAGATGACATGTTTCAAAGGGATATGTACAGAAGGATTGTGTGAAGAGGATAGTCATTTTTAGATACTAGGGAAACATGTCAAGATGCGTTTGATAAACCTTAGAGAATTCTAGCCATCACTTTGCTTCTTGGTGTACTATCCCAAACATTTTATTTGTCAGTTTTTCCATCTGAAACCTGAATTTATGATATTGTAATTGCATTTTATCAGATGCTTAAATGTATACACACACACACACACACACACACACACACACACACACACACACACACACACACACACACACACACATATTACTCTTTGGTTGCTGTTCCAGCTGAGCTTGTGTTGTGGAAAAAGTAATGGGTATTTTAATACAATTACAAATGTTATATAGTCTTTTCTCCGGTGGTAGTTTCTGTTTTTAGATTGGGGAAAATTAACTGGCCATAAATATATATTTTTACTGGCCATATGTGCATTATTTAAAAATAAAATAAAAATACAGCTGGAGAAACACAACTGGAGAAACACATCAAATTTGAATTATTATTATTCATAATAAAATTATACAATTAAACAAATCAGTAAAGAATATTTCGATAATACTGTTGAAGTAAATTATAAAGTATTTCATAATAATAATTTAATTTATATTATTATTATTATTATTATTATTAGCAATGGTATAAATATTTTTTATCACAACAGTACAATTACAATACAAATATTTACAGTTGTTTTTTCTTTGCGTTCAAACATTAAACAACATTAAAAGCTTTTATTCTGGCAGAAAGCGGCAGGGAAACTTCTCTTTTGAAATTCTTTCATTCAGTTGACAAACATTTATAAAGCATTCTCATTCCAAACTTGCGAAGATGTTTGGTGCATGTTATATGTTATATAAGCGACTCAAACTCGCAGTGCTTTCAGAGATGAAGTGTGAAAAAATCACAGCGCAGTGCAACAGATTACATATTTATATAATTACAACTCAGTCTTTACATTCTGATAATCACGCTAAACCAAATCATGTTCTAAGTCAAAAGTTAGCAGCCAACTGGTGACGAGTGACACTGTTTCCTTTACTCACCAACACTGATTTTACTCACATTTGGCTCTTGGCAAGTGTTAATTTTAGACCCTGGGCATAATAGTGCAATTCAAATCCAACAACTTAGAAAGCATAAACAGCACACAGCCACATGAATGAGATTTACTTTAGAAAAGTCAGTATTATATGTGTCAGTAATGCTAAACAGCGGGTTAATCTCTTGCTGCCCATCTCATCTTTCTTGTTCACAGCCACAAGCTGCTAAAACACTGTAGTTAGAATGTAGTTATCTCTACACCAACCATCCATTCAGTAGACCATGCAGATGATAGTTAGCATGGTAGACAGAATGGCATACTTTGACTCAATCCCCTGTGAATGTTGTCTTCTTTCCTGAGTTTGCCTATCAATGTCCTGGCCCCTGAATTCCAGGCAGCTCTGCATTCCACAACTCCCAGGTTGACAGAGTAGTGTTACCATGTGAAAATTCTTTTTGCTTCTCCACTCTAGTGGCAAGAAGCATACGAGTCAAAGATTACCTATCAGGCATCCTGGATCTGAGGTGCTGGAGGTATACAGCCTCTTCAACAGACGGCACCAAACTCTTGGCAGAGCTGGCTGTGAAGGGGTTGCCGAAGGGCTTGGGTGGGGATTCTTAAAAAGACCTTTATTAGTTTCATTGCAAACCTCAGGGGCTTATGGGAGTTTGTAATATGCAGTTCACTGCTCTAGATTTTCCAGCCGGGAGATTCAATACTGCTTGGGAGAAATACTAAGTGATTCAATGTTCAAATAGCAGCAAGGCCTTGATGCAAACCCTGGGCAGCATGCTATATAATGCTCTTGGCTTGACACCAGCACAGATTACCTCTCAAGTTATTTGCTTCTTTCAAGCTTTTGTGCTTGTGGAAAGTGGCAAGTTTTGTGATGTAGGAGGCCTATTATTTCCCTGGGAAGGTAGACCTGTAATGCAGGTTGATAGCACACCTATTCTTTCTCTGGGAGATCATAAAGAATTATTATCGTAGCCCAATGTGTTCTGGGTTTGCGCTGCTCTCTGAGAGTGAAGGTTTGTGATTAAGGTACTGTAAGTGTGAGTGCGAGCTCTGCTGACGATGTAGCAAAACACTGGGCTTCATTTATCCAGTGCCCCGCGCCCTTGTGACTGCCGGGTAATATATGCAGAGACCATGTGCTGTAAATGCTGCACTATCAGTGTCACAACCTGCATTCCTCCTCACGGCTTCTCACTGACACACACAATCTGCTTTTCCTCATGCCTTCAAACAAAGACAAACAAAGTAAGAGATCCCTCTTATTTTTCAACCATTTGGCTCTATCTTAGTTTGTAGCAACCACTTTTTTGTTGTCCAATCAATTCCCAATTGAAAAAACCGAATCCCAACCAAAAATTTTCTCTCACTCTGAAACATGCTATATTATGAAAGCAATGTATTTTAATGTTGCTCTGAGGGCAGGTCAGTTTTTTTTTTCAGAAAATGTCAGAGACACATATACAAGTTACTACAAAAAAAAAAAAAAAAAAAAAAAAAAAAAAAAAATATATATATATATATATATATATATATATATATATATATATATATAATATATATTCATTTATTAATTTATTCAATTATTAAATTATTATAAAAAAAAAAAAAAAACTTTATGGGAATACTTTTTCCCCAGGATTTTTTGATGAATAAAAAGTAAAAAAGAACAGCATTTATTTAAAATAGAAATCTTTTGTTTACAATATACAATACCATTCAAAAGTTTGGGAGTAGTAATTTGTTAAAGGGGTCATGTGATGCTGCTAAAAAGAACATTATTTTGTGTATTTGGTGTAATTAAATATATGTATGTGGTTTAAGGTTAAAAAAACACATACTGTACATTATTGTTTTTCCTCTATGCCCCGCCTTCTGAAACGCGTCGATTTTCACAACGCTCCACTCTCTGAAAAGCAAGGTGTGCTGTGATTGGCCAGCTTTCCAGTGCGTTGTGATTGGCCGAATGCCTCAAGCGTGTGTCGGAAATGTTACGCCTCTTAACATATTGTGATGCCTTGTCCGGCCGGAGCGATGAGACAAAAACATAAAACCCATTATAAACGTGCTATAAACATGATTTCTAGTCATGTTTCTTCTTTAAGAAAAAAAAAACAAAGTAGTTTCGCTTTGTCAACGAAACAGCATCACACACCACGGTCTAGCGTGAGCTGCGGCCGGCTTGAATGAGCAGAGGCGGGCGGCTTGAGAATGGTTTGGCAGGCGGATTCTACGAAGGAGTGTACCTTGGTCTTGCAGCAACCACATGTGATGACCCCGGGCTGGACTCCACTTTGTCCACGGTGAAAGCAGATTCTGCGATCCACAGTGCAAAGTTGATGTATTTCCTCAGTGACCAGCACGGATCAGCTCCAGGCATGACAAAGCAGATATCGTCCTCTTTTTGAAGGCCAAACAAAGTAGTTTCACTTTCACAGTGAAACACACAGCTTCTATACGACATGGCGGCAGCGACAACAATACTACAACAAGAATAAAAGGTATGCCTTCTTTCTTTGTGTGAACATCTGGGCGGCATTATGCAAATCTTCCCACGTACTGATGTAGAGATGTGGGGGCGTGTTAGAACGAGCCGTTTCAGGGGGGCGTGGACGAGTCTCAACTTTTATAAAGAATATCTCTTTGAATTTGAGACTTTAGTTTTTGCAACTTCACAGGTCTTCTTTATTCACCAAGAACTTGTAACACTCTTTATTCACCAAGAGAAAGGGAAATTTGAAATCGCATCATATGACCCCTTTAAAGAAATACATTGTGTTAAACTGGTAAAAAGTAATAAAGACTAATACCGTTAGAAAAGATTTCTCTTTTGAATAAATACATTATATTTTACAGTATATTAAAACAAACAAATGTTATTTTAAATTGTAATAATATTTCACATTTTTACTGTTTTTTTTGTATTTTTTATTTTAAAAAATGCAGCCTTGATGAGCATAAGAAACTTCAAAAACATTACAATTTTAACTGATCCCAAAATTTTGAATGCCAGTGTGTTCCATGAAATCGTGGAACAGACTAATGCCATCACATTCCCACACACACACACACACACACACACACACACACACACACGTGTGTGTGTATCCTCTACAACATACAAAATCGTTAAGATTATCTACAAATATCTCAGTGTGAAGTAGTACTGTGTAGTACTTTGTGTACAGACGGAATAAGGTGCAATTTCAGAGAACCTAACAACATGCTAATCAGAGCAACATATTATCATCTTTTCTCGCTTTAACAATTTTTCTAAAAATAAAATTGTAGTGTTGATTTATGATTCATCACTGCGTGACTGAGGATTTTCAAAGCTGTTTGACATCACTTCACACATTGCATTGTTTACGGATGGAATGGTCTGTAATGTTTTGACAGGACACTTCATTAGCAAGGTGCATTAAACAATAAGCACCTGAATGAGTGAAATACTGAAAACAAAATTTTTTTTAAACAAATTTAATTTTGCATTCCACTGATGCCAACATTTATCATTTGAACATGAAACTTAAAAGTCCTACTACATCATTGTCCTTGAAACTCACCCATTTTAGTAAATTTAGCCGAAATATATTACTAGACGGATAAGTTGTAATACTGGAGTAATGACATAAGCAAAAATGACTTCAGAAATTCTGCTTAAATGATAAGCTAGTAGGCAGTAGTCAAAGAAGGGGAGCTCATCTTAACTCAAAAGGGGAATCAAAAGTGGCATGAGGGAGTATTTTTATTTTTTTCAGAAATGTTTCATGTGTCCCTCTGTAAATGGTACAGAAAAAACTAAATTGACTGGATGTCTGAAAACTACACAGAAATACGTTTGACCTTGCCATCAAGGTTCGCTTACAATAGGCCATTTAACTGGCTAATCAAAGGGGTGGGATGTGCTGAAAAAGATGAGAGACACCTCCTGATAATTAAGCAATCTCTAATTAACTCCCATTGTGATGCCCAATATTCAACCCTGAGTGCTGTCTCTGTCCTTCCACTCGTGTTCCTCGGCTCCAATCAGACACTTTCGCAGAACATCTCCTTGTTTCTTCTGACCTCTGCCAGTTCACAGCAGGCTGCACCTTTGGACAGAGTGTTGCAGCACTTGTAAAAAGACCAGCTGAAAACTGAGTCAGCTTGGCACTGCTGTTTTCTTAAAGGCACAGTTCACCCGGAAAATAAAAATCCTGTCATCATGTACTCGCCCTCCACTTGTTCCAAGCCTGTAAGAGTATCTATCCTCTGTTGAACACAAAAAAGAATGTGGACAACCTAACAGTTGCTGGTAGCCATAGGATTTTTTTTTTTCAAACTATGGAAGTAAAAATATTTATTTTGTGTTGAACATAAGAGAGAAACTTCAAGGTGAATACATAATGACAGAACTTTCATTTTTGGGTGAGTTATTAACCAGTTAGGTTGTTGTTTTATTTTAAGCGCACTTTATCGACTCATAACTGAAACATAACTGAACAATTATTGGAGTTAACCGTTTTTTCTTTATTTACCCTCAAAAAAATGGAATGTAAAAATGTGACAACGTGCCCCATAGGTGGAGCACTTTGTAACATGACCATATGACAGCATACAATGTTTTCCTTACTTTATGTTTTGCTTAAAATAACTATTTCTAGGTTGCAAATATTATGAAACTTGTTCTTAAGAATGACGTAGATGAAGTTAATCTTTCTGAATAGATGTTGAAGGTACCGCATATATGCAAAACTGGAAATCTAACGTTCTTATATTTTCATATAATTTTGAACTAATAAAATTAGTTATGTTACTTATGGGCCAATTAAGGAGCACCATCTCAATGTGTTTGCCAGGGGCCATATTTAAAAGAGAATCTATCCATCTTAAAAAAAAAAAAAATGGATTTGAGTGAAAAATTGGAAGTGAGCTTTAAATGAGATTGTAATTACACCTTTTAAAATTAGAATTAGAATAGATTGCTTAAAATCTTAGCTTTAAGTTATAACCTTTTTTATAACTTTTTCATGATTTGCACACAGAGCTATCCGTCCCATTTACACAGTGAACAGGATAATGTCTACCATAGACTAGCTGTGGCAAAGAGTCACTCCTCAGAACCCTTCTTATCACATTTTACACTGAAAAGCTTTTCACGAGCACGGTGTAAGGAAGCAGCCACATTTAGTTCTAACACTCACGAGTAGGCAGCAGTCGGACAGCGGCCATAGAGCGACCAAAGGGCAGCGGAGATCCCTTGATAACAGCATTATTAGGTTGACACTTGCTTGACATTCTCCTGCTGCATAATGATATCAGGCGGTGTTTTCTACTACTTTCAGCCTTCATGTCATTTGGCACGGGCTATTTGTTAGAATGCCAGAGGTGCAACTAAAAGGATGTGACAGCAAAGCCTTGGTGTAATTTCACACTGCATTTTAGATATGTTTGCAGCTAGGGACCTTCAAATGACATTAAAATCCTACAGCAGTGTACTGAAGTGAGCTTTATTTTGGTCTTGGGCTATGTTTACAGTATATTACGGCTAATTACATTAGCACTCATTTTCAAATGAGAAACACTGTAAAACATGCCTTCTGGACTTGAATTAGTTGTTAGGGCATTAAAGGGGTCATATTATGCAATTTCAAATTTTCCTTTCTCTTTGCAGTGTTACAAGTTCTTGGTGAATAAAGAAGATCTGTGAAGTTGCAAAAACTAAAGTCTCAAATCCAAAGAGATATTCTTTGTAAAAGTTAACACTCGTCCACACCCCCCTGAAATGGCTCGTTCTAACACGCCCCCACATCTCTACGTCACAATGTGGGAAGATTTGCATAACGTTACTCTGCTCACTTAGGGCCGTGGTGTGTGATGCTGTTTCGTTGAGAAAGCGAAACTACTTTGTTTTTTCCTTTCCAAAAGAAAACACGACTAGAAATCATGTTTATATCACGTTTATAATGGGTTTTATGTTTATGTATCGTCGCTCTGGCCTGACAAGGCATCACAATATGTTAAGAGGGGTAACATTTCCGTCACACGCTTGAGGCATTCGGCCAATCACAACGCGCTGGATAGCTAGCCAATCACAGCACGTCGCTTTTCAAAGAGATGAGCCTTTTGAAAATCGACACGTTTCAGAAGGCGGGGCATAGAGGAGAAACAATAATGTACAGTATGTGGAAAATAATGTGTTTTTTAACCTTAAACCGCATAAACACATTTCATTACACCAAATACACAAAATAATGTTCTTTATAGCAGCATCATATGACCCCTTTAATGAAGGTGGTTGCAAAAACTAGTAACATCTTCACATGTGATAATGAAGATGTTAACATATGCTAATAACACTAGCCTCTAGGCTGATACAGTATCTGGTCTTATTTTGAGTAATTAACTGATGCACTTTATTCAATATTCCAAGTATTTGTTTTGTTTGCAATATTTCATCAAAACCTGCTCATACAGTACATAGAAAACATTTTACCTTTCCACTATTGTGTGTGTATTACCTTTTGAATGTCACATTGCATAAACTGAGACTTTGGCTGAAGCTACAGACCTTTTGGTGATCTCTTTTTTTTCTCTCCAGACTTGTCATCATTCATTTATGCTATTTATTGCAGGATATCTCTCTTTGGAAGGCTTTCAGACTCATCCTTAGTCATATTTACTTTCATAAAATCCTTTAATTTGTCTGTTCACTCCCCTGCCTCAGGCTTTTGAAAATTTAATGAACCTATTACAATGCACCTGTAATATTTAATGCTCTGATGTCTTGCTCAATGCTCATCTGCTCAACTCTTCTTTACTTGAAAAGTGATGCATAGACAGAAAGCATCAGTTTTACTAGCTGTAGAAAGCAAGAAGCCATGATTCAGAAAATAATATTGAAGATAACACTGGAGGAAAAACTGTTGTTGTTGGCATCAAGACACCTTTATGGTCATTTTATTTGGTACAACTAAAATTGGTACAATTTTAGACTACGTGTCATAATTATCAGAGCATCCAACTATGAAATTGCTTCATATGTCAACAGTACAAAAAATAAATAAATAAAAAGCAATGAGATTGTTACAGAATTCAGATAAGTTTATACTGATATGCTGGCCAGGCATGCTTGGAGACAATGTAACATGCAAAGAAATGAAAACCATCTGTGCATAAACGTAAACCATGCAAAATATGTGTGTGTGCACATGCATCCATAAAAGTCCCTCAAACATTATCTTATGTTAACGCATTGTTAGCATCTTAGTTAAGAGCGTAACATCTGTAGTATCCAAAAATAGACAGCACTTAAGGGAATTAAAAACATGTCTTCTAATCCGTAATCTAGATGGGGTTATTCTGTCATTGCATTAAGATTGCTATAATGAGCCCACATACAGGTTAACAGCTGTGTGCAAACGATTTTGCCAGTGGCACACAGACAACCATTCAGCCTCTGTTACATACAAACATCCACCCTCTGTCTGGGCAGTTACAAATGAATGACACAGTGTAAATATCCATTAAGGTATTGCAAAAGTCCTAATGTCCACTCTGCACTTTATGTAAGCAGTTTTTAAGCTTTAGATGAAAATTAAAATGCAGCGTTGGCAGTGTTCAACATGAAAACATACTGTATATTAACAGATCTTATATAATAGATAAAAACACTAATTTATTTTCAGTTAAAGGGGAAAAAGTGGAGGGAGAGGCCACTTCTGGCCCATGAGTGCACAACTCACAATGTTTCCATACCAAATTCAGCTGCCGTTCTTGAGTCGTATCTGGCCAAGGCAAGACTGTAATTAGGGAACTAAATGCTGCACTAAGTCAGAATGTGGTTTTGCAAGCATTTCCAAGGGACAACCAGTCTTGTGGCCTGTGGTTTTTATCATCAAATGCAAATTGCACAGTTGAGGAGGAGTGGCACTGACTCACAGGCTTCATAAGGTCCAGGAAGCCGCTCGGCTCAAACATTCAAGTGGTCCAATATGTCAGAAGCAACGTATACATGTCTTTTCCAGATTGTGGACGTGCCATTAAAAACATGATGGCAAGGCTATAATTTACAAGATCACTGCCCTCTCTCTTTCTTCTCCTTTAAAAAAAGGGATATTTTGAAAGCATGCCAACAACAAGGAAGGAAAAGTTAGGCCAGGGTGTAAAGAAGTGCAATATACCAAAACAAATATATACTAGAGAAAACAAATATACACTAGCATTTCCATAATAAGCTCTTTTTATAGTAAGATGTGTAAATATTTATTGCTGTTTTAAATACTACCATGGTATTTAGGTGGTTTTCTTTTCATGTTTCACATAGAAATTATTTGGTTCTTTTCACTTTAGATTAGTTTATCTAAAAATGTGTCACATATTATAAGTGTTTGTGTTTCCCAATGTTTCCATTTTCATCTTATTGTGTATATTTCAAGTGTCTGAGTTTCCAGTTTCCAGTGCTTCTGGAGTTACCAATTGTGCACACCTGTTTCTTGTTTAGTTTTCACTATTTCATATATTAATAGCCCTTTGTTTCAATTTTTCAAAAATTTCAAACTTTAGTCCAGTATTGTCTTGATGTGTTTTTTTTTTTTTAGTTGCTGTTGTTTTGTGGTTTTGTTAATACAGCACTGCTTTTGATTAGATCCTTACCTCACTGTAATTTCCTGGACCTTCCTCTTCACCTGTTCCAGTCAACATGGATGACTCCCTGATTCCATCCAGTTTCCTGGCCTTTCCTCTTCCACTGTTTCCACTTGACATGGATGACTCCCAACTAGGTCTATAGCCCTTCTTCCTCCACTGACTCCACCAGGACTTCCCTGACTTCTTCATCCTGCTCCAGTGGTTCTCCCCCATCCTCCAGATTCACTGGTGCAACTACAGTCTCCTCTCCACCATATCCACTGTGGTCTTTTGAGTCGTGGCCCAAGCCTGGAACTTATGGCCATCTGATTCCACCTTAACCCTGGACACTATGATCCCTTGGCTCCACTGTGATCCTCCATCATTTCAGTTCTACCATAATCACTCAATCCTTCTAGTCTCATTATGGCTTCAGCATGGACTAATGGGCTTTTAGCTGCACCTTGACACTTTGACTGCACCTGGCTCCACCAGGGTCCTCCATCCTTTTGGTCCTGCCAGCTCTGCTCCAGTCTTCTGATCCCCAGGCTCCACCTTGGTCCTCCAATCTTCCAGTGGGAGATGCTTGCAATGGGGGCAGCCGGCCACCTCGAGAGCCGACTCTGCATGCTTTGCTCCCAAACAAGCCACGCATAGACTGTGTGTATCCTGGTTTATGATGTAGCGTGGGCAGGAAGGAACACACAATCTATAACACGGCTCTTTATGTTTTGACTTGTCTTTTACACGTGCTTTTAAGCTTCCTGGTCGATGACGCCACCCGCCTATGACGCCTTGCCTTTCCATTGGGTTGATAACACATGTGATTCAGAGCGTGGTCTTGCAGAGGGCGTTTCCTATAGTGTTTGATGCAGCTCGAGTTCCTGAAGAGACTAAAACTAAAAACAATTCAGATGACTAAAATATGACTAAAACTAAATAAAAATTTGCTGTCAAAAATAACACTGTCTGGCACTGGCTCTTACTTGATCCTTCGATCACTTGGTGTCACCTTTGTCCTGTGTTCATCTGGCTCTTTCTTGGACTCCATCTCCTTCGGTTCTGCCTTGGTCTTCCAAATATCACATATTATACCTATTTTGCAAAGGACCCTTAAGATGAAGTCTTCTTGAACTCTTCGCATTTGGTTTCCATTGTTTCTGTTCTCACTTTCTGTGAGTATTTCCAGTAGATAAGTTCTTTTCTTGTTTAGTTCTCTTCAGAATATTAATAGCCATATGTTTCAGTTCTCTTTGGTCCGATGTAGTCTTGACTTTTTATTTATTTATTTTTTTAGATAAGCATTTGCGCTGTGGTTTTGCTGAGGATTCCTGTGTTTCAGAGTTTTGTTTTTGTTAATAAAGCACTACTTGCAATTAGATACTCTCCTCACTGTACCACTTTGTGACAAAATGTATAATAGTTTGTAAATTATAAGTCTGCATTCTATGCTTTTTTATTTCTTCTGTGAAACATGAGTAGATGTTTTGCATAATGTCTGAGATGCGGGTTTCTACTGTATATTACACTGAAAGTGATTTATACTACAAAACTCCAAATGGAATAACAGTACCATGAAGTATTCAGTGTGATTGATATCTTTTAAAGGCAGACAAGTGAACCATAATTTAATTCTCTATTACTGTATCAATAAAATAAATGGATTCAATAATCGATCAATAAATAAACTTGAAGTTAAGTGATCTAATAGCAATTTTGAATTTATTCCTGAACTTACAGCATGCTACAGTCTTTGCACAAATAGACACATTACATAGCACTGCGTGTAAATGTACCAGTCTTAAAATAGGTCATCATAAGTTTTTGTCCTTTTCGCAGCTTGGCAGTGTAGATCACTATCCCTTTTTTTCCGTTGTTTTGGAAAAGAGCAAAACTTTCTGCCTAACACCTCCTTTTGTGGTTCATAGAAGAATGAAAATAATACAGAACTGAGAGCAAGACGTCAACATTTTCTTTCTTTTAAGGGTCAGTCAAGGGGATATAGTTCTTTATAGGAGGACACAGGACTTATGTCCACACACTGTTGATCTGGAGTTTTGCTTTGACTTTATCTGTCATAATTGTACCGCTTTCTTTTGAAAGTGACATCTTTGCGAGGAGTCCTTCATGCATCACTACATTATTGCAAGTGGCAGAGAACCTTTTTTTTTTTTGCCAATGGCATTGAACCTAATATGACCGCTTATGCACTTCATGTAGACTTTTCTATAGAGGTCTGCACAGTACTGCATTTTTTTCTACCCCACTCCCACATAATTTTTTCCTTTGGTCTGTCTATTCACATCTTATAATGAACATCTTCCCGATCTTCATACTTCCTGTTCTGCAGCCTGTACTTTTGGTAAATTCTTATTTTTATGACAGGTTAGAATTGATTTGTTGGTTTGTTTTTCAGCTAAACAATGTTTTGATTACAAATAAATTTGTTAACCATGATTAACCATAATAAAACCTGCATGTATGTATTACATGAATGTGATGTATGTAAAACACTACTGTCTTATGTATGAAGTGTAGTGAATAGGAGATTGTTCACAGCATTCACACATACATATATGTGAACAAATACTGTATATACATGCATGTCCAGTATATTTTTAAACAGAAATCCAAGGGGAGATTTAAAAAAAAAAAAAAATTATCATTTTCATTGCATTCCACATGCCGTCTTCTGTTGAAATTAAAAATATGGACATTATAGTGGCAGATTGTGCATCAATGAACCAATTGAATAAAACCAGAGCAGTCCGGTGGAAACATCCATTGTCCCAGATGGCAACACACCTGGACGGATCTAGTCCATCCCTCTGTTATGTTGTCAGTGATGATTTGTTGATGCAGTTGTCATGCTGTTGTTTGCTATGACCATATCTACCATGTGCTGCTCCTGCTCTGCTGTGAACAACTGTTTTCTTCCTCCAGCGAAGTATCATCTTGCAATTCTGCAAAAAACATGATGAATGGTTAGGGTGCAGTTGTCCAGTCCTAGAAAGCCAACCTGAAGCTTATTCATAATGCTCAAACTCTAAATTTCTAAGTGAACAAATTATCATTTTTGCACATGAAACAAAAACTGTAAGTTATGAGTGATGTATATTATAGAGAACTGAGTTTGTTTTGCAATTTCAAACTAAGTTTAAAGCAGATAACTTTCTTGCATTTTTGCAGACTTGGTCTGAAGTTTAGGTACACATTAATGAATGGTTTCACTGAGTGGACCTCAAGTACCACTATTGTTGTGTAAGGAATTTTCAGTTCAGAACATAAAATAATACGTCTCATGACTCTTTGGCTGATTGTTTCTTTCCATTGTTTCTGGGAAAGCTTGAACACAAATGGCCAATGACCACAGTAGAGTCAACTCAGCAGCAAATATCTGCTTCATTACTGGCAAAAACTGAAGGCCACAAATATTGTGTACATAGTTTGCTTCTCAGAAATGATGACAAACAAAACATCTTGGAACCTAACTGTGTTTGCCCGTAGTGGTGATGCAAAAGCTTGACCACTGCTTGGTTTGGTGTGGCTAACGTGAACAGTGCTGCCATGTTCTGATACAAAGAGCTATAGCCAAAAACCATCTCCGCTGCACAGAGATGGTTACTGACACTGGGAAATGTACTGTAATGTGCAGCACCTCCAGCATTAAAATATTATTATTTCCAGATCCTGGAATTATGCATTTTTATTTAGAATTTGATGCTCTGATGCTTAAACATTCAAACTATCACTACTCCCACAAAGGTGGTATAGTATGCATGATTTCTACCCAAATACAATAGGTGCAGCTTGTTCAAGAGAGGTGAGCTGGTAAGCTGAAAGAGGGACATGGGAATCTATAAACTAGAATATTATTGTTGTATGTTGGAGGTGCACTTTTTATTAGAGTCAGCAAGCAACAATCAGAATATATTATGCCAGGGCAACTTTTACATGGGCAAGTACCCTCACATCTTCTTCAAAAACATGTTACTTCTATAAAACCATAATGTCTTTCTTTATTTTTTATTTTTATTTTTTATTTTCTTACCACAGTTACCACAGTTTTGCTGTAGTAACAATCGCTGTAGCAGTTATCTTATTTTGGTGGAAACTGTGGTTACCATGGTACATTTTTTGTGAGGATAAAACTAATATAAATCAGCATGACACACATAAATCACACATAACAAGTCTGTTGACTATTTCCTTTTTTTTTATTTCATCAGTATCACTTTTAGCCTAATACATATAAGAATATGTATATGGACATACTGTACAGGGAAATACAGTAACACTTTAGACTAGGGAATACTAGTCGCTATAGTATTTGCATATTACTAGCATATTGGTTGTTTATTAGTAATTGTAAAGCATTAATGCCTTATTTTGCATGACCATATTCTAGATCATTTAACCCTACCCAATACCTAAACATAACAACTACAACAACTGCCTTACTATCAATAAGCAGCAAATTACAAGTTTATTTAGGTAAAAAATAAATAGTTACTGTTTTGCTGTATTTTTCATCCTTTTTGTCCCCTCACTAGTTCATGTCAGTGATCCTGTGGAGGGAAAAAAAAAATTTTAAAGTACAAATAATCCAGTCTGTTAAAGAAATTGCATGCATAGTAATTATGAAAGAATTGTTGCAAAAGGCTTAAAATAGTTTTAGATGGAGTGTAGCATATTACATTGCAAGACAGTTTTCCTCGCACTTTTCAACAAAACAGTACATTGTTTTTCATTTGTTAAAAATGACCAGTAGTCTGTAGGATGCTTCCCACTAAAAATGAGAAATTTAGGCAAAATTTTGAAATCCAAACATGATTGTTTAAATAGTTTTTACTCTTTTTAAACATATTTCCAAGAGTTTGAATTTTACATTGGTTTTCATAGCTTGTTAAAAGTTCACTTTTTTTTCTTTCAATGCAAATTTACATCAACACATTTTAGAAAATTCACAAGATATGTATTTAATATTTTGAATTAAACATACATTCATTAAAATATATTTAGAACTTTTAAAGTGATTACTGTCAAGTTTCTTGTGTTCCTGTGTTTCCCAAGAACTCTTATGCTTAAATTTTCAAGAACTCTTAATTCACATTTTGTTCCATTGTTGTATTGGTAAGGAGTGTTTGATCAGTTTCCTTGGTTATGTTCACCTGTGTCTTGTTTGCTTCCTCCCTTGCTGTTAATATTAGGCTATAGCTTGTGTTTCATTTGTGCCTTGTTGTGATAGGAGAATCCTAACACCCATCACAAGTCTCTGCCGGTTCTTATTGTATCGTGTCTTATACGTTTGATTTGATACATTGATGCTGTGGTTTTTGGTCCTGGACCTTCTGGATTTGATTTTCATTAATAAACAAGCTGCATCTAGAGCCACACCTCAACTATGCCTCTACGACACGTTACCATCGCATTATTACTTTTATGATACCACTGAGTAAATACTGCTATAAATATTAACTTAATGAGGCATGACAGCATACAGATCTGCAAAAACCATATTTGTGTTCATATTAACGAGTTAAGCGGAGTCAGCAGCCTATTCATAAAATCATGAAGTGACACAGTGCCAAGCTGGATCCTCTACTCTCTTAAGCCTAAATACAGTAAACTCAATATTAGTTGAGGTATTTCCTTGAAAAGACACATTTGTTTTTTGAGACAGAAATGCACGGTGTCATTCAAATACAGGGTGTGCAAAAACCTCATGTATTTATACCCTGTGTATTTTTCTCGTTTTCTTCCTGGACTGCCTCCAGCGCTGTTTAACAAAAAGAAGACTGTTTTGAATGAAAAGCTATAAATTCGAATATCTTTGCTTCCCCCTTGACTCTAATGTTTACTTTGGTGGCTGGGAGTCAAGCCAGTGGAGAGGGAACAGTTTTCAGAAATAATTGTGAGGCGCAGTGTAATTACTTGTGATCCGCCTCTGGGGAAAGCTTAATCCTAAATTATGCTCAGTATCTTGATAGAGCGGTAAAGACGATCAGCATCCTGCCAGTTATTGTGTGTTGTCTGCCAGCCTCATTGGCCTCACAATCAGAGGTCTGTTTAGTGTAATTGAGGAACACCTCGCAGCCAATGGCTTATTTCTGTATCTCTGCAGAACCTGCATTGTGTTCTGCCTCAATTTAATATTATTTGAGTAATGTAAGCCAGCTATGAATGGCACCAAGGATGATATACATCCGATTGAATTAGGCTCAGGAATGCCATCGACGAGACGAGTTTGCTGACTGCTTGTTACTCTCTTGAGGAAGCAGCAGTTGACATGTAGTAAATGAGGTCAGACTCGAGAGACCCCGTAACATAAAGCCACTCGCAGAAACCGTGTATCTCGACAAAGCATCTTGTTTTCATTAGCTCTGCCCTTTTTGTTTTGACAGGCCAACCCAGGTGACCAGTCACACCCTGATACACCCAGTGATATTTGTAATGACTCCTTCAAAATATAAAATCTAGGAGACAGACAAGGGGTGAATTCACAAACTGTAAATTTGACATTTAGTAATTAGGAAACAAGAGCAGAACATTAGGAAAAATGGGCCTGTGGTAACATTTCTGTGAAGTGATATTATATGGATTCTTCCATGTTTCATGAACTTAAATCTGGTAATGTTTTATTTGTTTATTTAAAGGACCAATTCTCACTATTAACGACTTATTAGCCAACCTGGTCTCATAAAAGTACCTTACTGCACGTTTCGCTACAGTTTCAAAGAGAAATGTCCACTGAGTGGCGCTAAAACATGGGTTCAATACATGAACCCTGGCACATTTTATTACGTTGATATAAGTACGTATTGCTGTTTTTATTACGTTGCTTCAGGTATTTATTGCGACGGTTCAGAATTCAAATATCCGGGGACTGTCGCTAAAAGTTAATGCTCTATCGTGTTGGAAATATACCCTACACCAAACCCAACCCTAAACCTAACCGATAGTGTTAACAAATGCAAAACTGACATAAAAATGCATTTGTTGATGCAACCGTGCCATTTGAACTTCCTTAAATGCAGATTTGAACTGTTTTGTCGAACCGTAGTTAAACAACCAAATCAGTTATAATATTCTTCAAGTAATTGTGCGAAAACTACGCTTTATTATTCAAAACAAAATAAAAAGTATTTATTCTAAATAAAAAGTGTCTGAGTTTTACTGCCTCTAGTGTTCATTTCTTTTGTGTACATGTACTTATTGGTACATATTTTTGCATCTCGTGAAAAAGTGCCCCCAGGTACGTTTTTGCCATGAGACCAGGTAGTTATTAACATGCATATTAGTGGCATATTGGCTGTTTATTGGTAATTATAAAGCACATATTAATGTCCAATGAACATTTTTCTAGATCAAGTCAAGTCATTGTTATTTATATAGCGCTTTGTACAATGCAGATTATGTCAAAGCAGCTTTACAGTATAACAGCTTTACAGTATTATTAGATCCCTTAATCCACCCCATACCTAAACTTAACAACTACCTAAATAACTATTAATATGCTAACTATTAATAACTATTAAGTTAGGAGTGTTCACTTTATTTTAAGGTCCATTTCTCGCCATTAACAAACCATTAACTATGCCTTTACCACTAGAAACTCCTTATTTGCAGCTTATTAATAGTTATTATGGTAGTTGTTAAGTTTAGTTATTGGGTAGGATTAGAGATGCAGAATATGTGCTTTATAAGTACTAATAAACAACATATAAACACGTTAGTGATAGGCATGCTAATAAGCAACTAGTTAATAGTGAGAATTGGTCCCTATACTAAAAAATTATCCTAAAAGATAATGGTTTATCGCATTTGAAAATAATGATAGTGTTGACAAAATAAACATGAGATAAAACCACATTTATTTAAGCAACCATGGCATTTTTAGCTTGCTTAAAGAAGTCTTTAAACTCTTATATTGTGATTTGTGTCAAATCAATATTATGTCTATGATTAAGGTAAGATGGGAAAGAAACCTTAATTTTTTCTCTCGATCATAGATGACACAAATACTATGTCAACAACTCATTTGTGAGATTTAGGGTATGTTTACACAACAACGATGTACAGTACTAAAAATGGAAAATGTTTTTCCTTTGCGTTTTTGAAAAGTTTCACGCACAGGCGACAACATTATCAAAACGATCCTCATTCACACAGATCTGTGAAAACAACTAAAAACTCTGTATTATGCCAGACCTATAGGTGGTGATGCCACTTTGTAAAGAAATACTACATGCCTGTGCACATACCTATAGACTAAACAAGTAATATGTGTATACACACAACGTCACTGTTTTCACAAATTCATGATTTTGACATTTACACAGAGGCGATAACATCCATATAATGTACCATTTTCTAAGACTTTGAAACCCCTTTTCAAAATGTAGCTTTTTTTTGGCCCCCAAAATGCCATTGCTGTGTAAATGAATGGCCAAAAACACTTCAAATGGTTTTCCATTTTTAGTTGATTTTTTGTATTAAGGGTTTTTTTTTTTTTTTTTTGGATTTGTTAGAGGGATCTTTGGACACATCAATGTTTTTAGATTTGTGGAGTAAAAAAAAAAATGTTACTAGTTGCATGTTGTTACTAGTGATATTATTTTCTAAATGTAATACAATATTCAGTCATTCCATGAGTACATTTCAGACATCTTCACCATTCATTAAAACCTGTAATTGAATAAAGTCATTCAGTTGCTATAATTTAATATGTTCATATGCTGGTATGTAAGTCACAGAATAAATTTACCTTCCAGATGAATCTCTTTTCATTGGGATTTAATTAATCTCTTTTATTGGGATTCACGTGGTCAATACATTATTCAGTTAATTGTCAAAACTATTTTAGACCCCAGTAGTAAGATGGATTCTTATATTTTGTGCCATGACAACTAAATTAGCAAATGTTTCAGTTTATTTCCTGTAATAACACATTGTCTGATGCATCATCATCCTGCACATGCTAAACCTATAACAAAATATGTTACATTTTAAAAGTAAATGCGCATTAAGTACTTAAGGCGGGCATAAATCTTACCCTAAATGTTTCTCTATTTGCTATTTTGCTAAATGTAGATTTGATGAAATGTGTTAGATGTGTACTGTTTCTCACTAACCTCTGCATAACGTTATGTCAATACTGAGCAAATTTATATCTTGGTCTTCTATCCTCAGCTGTTTGGATTGGATTCTGGAATATTTTATATTCCCCCATCTAGAACACCAAACAAGTTGTGTCTATCCGTGTTTGCTTGTGGCAAAATGTTGTTCCATTTGTGGTTGTTTACTGTGCGTAGCCATACATGTCTTTCCTCTGTACACCCTTTCAGGGCCCAAAATATGACTTCCCTTTACCTCCATACTTGAGGAAAGAGAAAATATTGATGGATAGAATATTACGGTTTAAAGATGCTGCCACTCAATGGGGTCAGAGATTTAGGCGTCAGAAATCCACAGCCTGGAAAAAACAGGGCTGGAAAGGATGCTGTGAAGGAGATTATGATTGCCACTGTGAAGCAGACAACTTTGGTTGGCTGACTACTATTTATTTTGGATGATTCACATGCGTGTCTAGTCTGTCTGTGCTACTTAAGGAGAAAGGAGGAAGCTGGTGGAAGTACTGTAGGAGGAAGGTTTTCTTTACTGATCCCTTACTGTATGTTGTCTGGTGATGGTGTAGTTACAGCATCCACCAGCAGGGGCGATGGCCTACTTTGAGCATTTACAAGACCTTCCTCAAAACATCTGGCTCTGTTCTGATATGTGACGCCCACTTTTTTTTCTCTCAATCCAATCAGTTCCTTGATGAATATAATCAAGTCCTGCTCCGCATTTGTTTTCTTGCATATAAATGTCCTGTTTTACTTAGAAATAGATCACATGATGAACTATATTTTTTTTCTTTAAAGGTGTTTTATTATACCCTTTTGCAAAGCCTTGATTTGTTTTTTGGTTGCACTAGAATAGGTTCCCTATCGATAATTCACTCGTACTGCAAATGCATTCCTAAATATTAACAAATTCACATTTCAAATAAACCACATCACTGAATCACCACCCTTCCCAGTCTGTCTCAAACAATCAACCTATTTACTGTTATGATGAAGAATTCCAAAATATGAAATGTGTTATGTTTGGGTAGCTGGCCATGTGTTTTGTGATTGGCAAACTGCTGTTTGTTGTAATTCTTGAAAAGCGTTTTCTGTTAAAGAGAATATTTTGTTTTAGAGTGGACCTTGAGCTTTGTAACCTTGCAGATCTTTTTTATGCTCACATTAATTGAAGTTGAAAAAGTGAAAAAGCATAATAGGACCCCTTTAAGGTTACTGAAGCCATTTAACATTATTGATGAACCTGGATTTTTCTGCCATTCTTTAGAACATCCTGTGATGTGTTTTTCTTTTGCATTCAGCTTGGACAGCTCTTTCTGCTGTTACAATGAGATATCTAGATATATTTAAATAGAATATAGTGATAGAATACTTCCATAGTCAATGGCTATCGTCAGCTGTTTGGTTGTCAGCATTCTTCAAAATATCTTCTTTGGTGTTCAAAGTAAAAAAGAAACTTGTTTGGAAAAGCATGAGGGTTACCCTATTAAAAAAAGTAATACATTTAAAATACATTTCATACTAAATAGAGTTAAAATCAAATATCATATTTACTAACATATCGCTCAAGATTTACTGATATAAAAATGATAATTAAACTATATTTGGAAGTACGACTTGTGCACAGTGCAATGCATTTCTTAATGTTTTAATGTCACTAATGATGAGGATTGTATGATCTTTGAATAATATCCATCTTTAAATACAAGATATGTAAAGTGTACCTTCAGTATATCTTTAGTTGGACTTCAGCACTGCTTCTGTACAATGAAAGTGCATTAAGCACAAAATTAGCTGTTCCATTTTAGCAGACTTTAAGTAATACCAGTTTAGTATACTAAAAGTACAATAACAGTGTATTTTTAAAGTACATAAATATGTAAATTCATTTGTAGTATAATTAGCATGAATTAATTTTAAATTTTAAATACTGTACATTTTAGTATATCTATTTTTCACAAGGGTAACAAATGACAGAATTTTCCTTTAATGGCCAAACATTCCAATATTCCTGCAAATATAGCCCCGTCTAATCTCGCTTTAACTCTTAGTCGAAGACATTTTATTAAAATGGGCCTTCAGGAATTAAAAAAACATTCCATTCACGTCCTCTTTTCTTATCCAAGGATATAGATTTTTTTTTAATCATTTAACAATTTTTTTCAGTAAAAAAAAAAAACAAAAAAAAGGCTGTGAGACGGTGGTCTCATTATAATATCCAAACAGTGCACAGTAGAGTCGAGAGTCACTCAACCATTCAGTCATAAGATAAAAGACATGCTATTCATGTCATTAATTTGGGATTTTGGCTTGGCCATTTGGAAAATATTGTGATTTAATTTAATGAAACCCTGTCTGGCTACTGTGCTTATACAAGTATAAAATGTTGACTGTCGTGTACTGTGAGAGGTAAATGTTTTTCAGACAAAAAAAGAAAATGTTGACCTAATGCCTAAATTAGTGCGACTGCATGCATGTCAAACTTTCAGATTTTCATATTTATCCACCATGATTAATGTCTTAAAGACATGTAAGAATGTCACTCATGCGTCTTCTAACTATATTTCTTCATGAATATCAAACATCATGTGCAAATAATGCCCCAATTCAGGATACACAGAACAAATAAGAGCAACATTTGGATTGCTTCAGACCGCAATCACAATATTGATCCGGATACAGACAGTAATCATGGTCTGACATTACTGATTAAAAATAAAGTGTGCAATTTCTGTATTTTGGAATGGCAAAAAATAACTACATATTCTAATGCTTGCAATGCAATGAAGTAACAGTTACAATTCACTGAATAAACAGCATTGGTTGAGGCAGTTTCACTGTGTCGGGTTCACCAATGTTTTGATAGCTCCACAGAGCCACAGTGTTTAGACTTTTCAAGAGAAATCAGCAAAAGAATGACTTGCTTCTCCACTCAAATTGTATGAATAGATAAAAGAAAATACTGTATCATCCAAAAAAATTATATACCAGACCTTTGAAGAATGAAAAACAAGCTTGCCCACATATAGCTAACGCTTTGCGTATATATATATATATATATATATATATATATATACCATATACATATACATATACATATATATATATATATATATATATATATATTATATATATACGCAAAGCGGAGTGCCTAAAACCCCCTTAGCTGTTAGAAATTCACTGTAAACCACAGTTTCATGGGACTTATTGCTTTTTTAAAACGTTCATTCCATATATGCAGCAAGGTGTCACAAAATAAAACAAAGCATGTAAAATATGAAGAGATTAATAAAAACATTATTCTTCTGCCAAACAATGTAGTTCCTCGGAAACGGTTGTGGTCACAATAAAGTGGTTGCTGAGCAACACACAAACATAAACAAAGGTGTATGTTTGTGGAGTAATTTACAACAGCTTTGAACGTGGCTCAACCAATCAGAATCAAGGACCGGAACTATCCGTTATATATACAGATATATTATAAACAAACAATTAATCTTTTCTAATATTTTCGTCAGTTACGGCTCGTTACCTCTAGCTTTCTGCCCACTTCAAATCAGACACAGAGATGAAATAGTGCAGTAAGATCACATTTATTTAAATGAATTATAGCATATATGTCTGTGCATTAAACGGTTTTAATGCATATCTGCCAGCCAATCAGAATCCAGTGGTCAGACAGACCATGGAATATATATATATACACACACACACACATACACACACACACAGAGAATTATCCAGGCAATAACATCTGCGTTGTGGGATTCAGTGTCCAGCACAGTATTCTCTGCTAATCGCACATTACAGCAAACTGAGTAAGTTATCCATTCATTCTGTGCATGCAGAACATTAGTATACTGTGCACACTTCACATGTACTGTGTAGAATGCTATGTTAAACAGAACCAGTGAAAACATGCAAAGAAAGAAACTCCAACCATGCCGGTCTATCTGCACTGACACCTTCCCTCAAAGGAAATCAATGTACTGCAATCTAAACAGTAACTGGAGCTCATCTGGATTTAATCAATGTTGACAATCAAATGCAGGGTTCATTTTCTCAGTGTCAACATAAGAAATATTCATTTGATCTTATAAGCGGTGACTCTGAAACTATTAACAAGCTTTGCCAGTGACATACTATAATCTCTAAAGGCCTGATGTGGCCATTTGTCATCTATAAATAACACGTTCTTTTGGTTTGTGTAAATGATGATGATTTTAAATAGGTGGTTCTCCCATAATCGTAGCTTGTTCAAGAAAAGAGATCGTCTAATCATGGCTGTGGTGAAGTCTCTCAGCTCAGATCTTGATTGGAAATGTTCAGAGGCGTCATTCTGTTCAAACAGACAAGCCCCCTCACATATTTGAGCCAAATGGATTTTGAACGCAGCTTTAAAAAAGACAAAAATAATAGGCTATTGGTAAGACTTGAGAACACTGTTCACTAGTGCTGTCAGTTTAAGTTAACGCGACTTACTTTCTTTTGTGCAACATTAAAGAAGGTACTTTGAAGACTTGGTAACAAAGCTGTTTTGGTTACCAGTGGACTTTCATTGCATTGCAAAAAAATACTGAGAATATATCTCTATTTTTATATTCATATTAGGCCGTTATAGCATAAACATTTATGTTTAATACATTTCATGTTGAATCAAATAAATGATTTCTTTCTAAAGTTACTATTTGTAAGTTTTACTTGATACTTTCTCATTTAAAACAATAATAGTTTTAAATAATCTTTTGTGCGTATTTTCACAGCCAAATTTAGCTTGCGATTAATTCGGTTAATTAATCGCCGCACAATTTAATCAATTTGATTAAAAATTTTACATTGACTGACAGCCCTACTATTAACAAGATGCATATCAGCATGCATATTACTAGCATACTAGCTGTTTATTATTGTTTATAAACCACACATTATGTCATTCATATCTTATTTTGCATGAGTACCCGATCAATACAATAAAGTACTATCAATAAACATCAGATTAGGAGTTTGAGGGAAAAAAAAAACTCCTTTACGTTTATAGTGAATATGTGTTCCCTAATCTAAAAGTGTTTACCAATATTATTTTTATCTTTGGAAGCTGTATTAAAAATTATTTTTGCAAAATATAAAGCATTACCATAATATGTTTGCATTTGATAATTAATATCTGCTATTATTGTAGGTATAAAATGAATAGTGCTTCTAAGTTTTAATTTATTTAACAGTTTTTGGCTACAAATGAAGAATTCCCATGACTTATAATTTGCGTAATCGTTTACTCATATTTCAGAGTTGGCAGTTATTATGACACAAATAAAATTCAGAAGCTGAAAAATTAACAATGAACGCTTGTTTCTGTTATTCAAATGGATTAGCATGACTGAATAAACTCTACCTAACATGATATCTAACATAAAGAAAACTGTTGGAGTCATTCGTAGCATTCGTTTACTATAAGCTCTGATGGTCAACATCTAATCATTACTGTAATGCAGCACTGAAATCAAAAATCAATAACTTCCATCTAGTTACTTTCCACCAACTGAGGTATCTTTGATAATTCCAGGGTTCCCACTGAACCTCTTGTTCTTCTGTAGAAATGATGGCATTTCTGGCATACTGTAACAGTAGAAGACATTTCAGAGAAAATAAGCCAAATTCAAGCTGGCATCACATCTCAGTGCGGATGATTCATGTCTGCTACTCACCTCAAACACCACTGTAAATCTTATTTAGCTCTTGTCTGGGCACTCAGTAAAGGATCTAATATAATTCTAATAATCACCATATCTTTAATAAGCTTTTAAAAGTAAACTTTGCACTTCTGTGACAGGGGGATACAAGAATATATTATAGCACTTTCCATTACCAAAACCCAACTGGGATATGAAGTGCATAAACTATAGAGATGTTGTGCATTGTTCTTTTTGTTTACTTGGCAAAGCTTTTGTTAGCAAGGACTGTGCAGTGATATTAAAAAAAGATAAAAAATAGCTGGATTTATTCAAAGCTTAGAGTTGGTTTTGTGTTTGTCTCCCATAAATAAGACTGCTGTGGGATCTGTTCATCACTAGAGGAACAAAATATCTTTTCACATCTCTCAGAAAATGCACACTTCAAATAAGTGCATCGAGTGAGCCTCAGCAAGCATCTTTTATAATCAACTTAATAATCCATTCATCCATCCACTTTCCAAACCTGTACAGAGTCATGGGGATGCTTATAATTTATAAATATTATAAATTTAAAATGAATTGCAATTACTTTAAATCAACTAATGTGACTGTGATTTTTTATTTAATTTTTTTTATTTTTTTATTTTTTGTGAGTGTGTGTAGTCAATTGCCCTCAAGTTCACACAAAAGTCCTAGCAGAGAATAAACAGGGTTTATAGTAATTTATTACTTTGACATTTATTTCTACTAGCGTTTGACAGTCACAAAGTATCACAATACATTTCTCTTTATTTTTGATAAACAATATATTAGGGCTGTCAAATGATTAATCACGATTAATCACATCCAAAATAAAAGTTTTGTTTACATAATATATGTGTGTATACTGTGTATATTTATTATGTATATATAAATACACACACATGCATGTATATATTTAAGAAGAATATGTTATGTTTATATATTAAATATATTTATATATAATATAAAATATAAGAATATAAATATATAATGTATATACATGTAAATATTTTCTAAATATATAATTTATGTGTGTGTATTTATATATACATAATAAATATACCCTGTACACATACATATATTATGTAAACAAAACTTTTATTTTGGATGTGATTAATCGTGATTAATCATTTGACAGCCCTACAATATATCAATTGTTGAAAAATGTGCTTGTGCTATCTTTCTTCTCTGTGGTATTTTGTCTAATCCGAGGACATTCATACTTTTTTTAGTCTGGCTTAGGTGTCCAAATACGTTTTTGGGGGCTGGTGTATTCATCATGGGCCAAACTGAATTTTCCATATCATTCTGAAGTTTCTGATGCAGTTATTGAAATTTATTAATTCATTTTAAGAGTATGGTGACACATACTTCCCAGCTATCCATCAAGCAACCACAAATATCCCCAGCACATTTCCAATCAGACATTCAGAAATTGCTGTTAAAAACTTAAGTATACTTAAAATAAATAAATAAATAAATAATAATAATAAAACAATAATAATATATGTGTATATATATATATATATATATATATATATATATATATATATATATATATATATATATATATATATATATATATATATATATATTTCAGTCATTCTTCTTTAAAATTTCACATTTAATTCAAAGTTGCTTGATGTTTTCTTTTGATCTTTTTTTCATTTTTTTTCAGTGTCACAATTTGAAAAAAAAAATTATCCCTGTAACAATGTTTTCCTGATTTTTTATGAATCTTATAATGCATTTTATGAGCTCATGAATTATACACAATTATAATACTTGTCTATTTATTTTTACACTTATGTAAAATTATGAAATTATGATGCATTAACACATGACAAACAAACCTTCAAACATTCTACTCTATTTATGAAATTATGTAATGCATTACATCATGCATCATGAACACCTTTAAAATACATTATTCGTAGTGACTTTAAGTAAATTGTTACCAAATATTCTAATAATGTACATAATTTAAAATCTCACATAAAATATGAGTTAGAATTAAGGATGAGTTATTTTGATAGTTCATAAACTGTAATTATTCAGAGCATTTGTCAATTAATTATTACATTGAGTGTTTTAAGGTAAATATTTACCAATATGCCCACATAAGGTTAAAATATACCCATGATAATCAACTGAATTATATTAAGTGATATATTTTGTGTGTCTGTACAGGTTGATGCTGATGATGTCCTCACTAAAGAAGAACAAATCAATCTTCTGTTCAACGAAAAACGAAAATGTGAACGAGTCATCAAGTCCAAACATAAAATCACTGGTAAGTCAAAAATGTCCTATTATTAAAAAATAAAAATGAACAAAATTTAGAGTTACATCTCTCCGGGACGGCAAAACATAGATATCTGCTGTCACTGAGCACTATTTTAGAGTGCAGTTATACCCTCACTCTCAGGTCAGTTTTAGCATTGCTGAACTGACAGATTTGATAAACGCAGCAGTCGATACATGTGTCTGAAGGGACTGATCTGGGGTCAGGCCTCCAGGCCTCAGGCCTCACGCCGAGACACATGCAGTTGGGACAGTGCTAAAATGAACTGGCATTGATTAAACTGTATCTCTGAGCAACACTTCATCAGACAGAGCCAAAGCCAACAGAATTCATTAGTTTCTAATAGTTTCTATTCTCGTTATTTAAAGATGTTTACCAAGATAGGCAGCTTGTCTGTCAGCGTCCTGCTTTAAAAAACACACACACACACACACACACAAACACACACACACACACACACAACACAGCACGCACACACACACACACACACACACACCACACACACACACAGATATACCCCAGCGACTTAAGAATGCTTTTGTGCTCCAGGGACACACATGTCAGCAAGATTTTCACAACAAAAGGTGCATTAGATGATATATATAAATAATTTTAATAAGTTTAATAACATTTTAAAGTGTGCAAATGCACTTTAATAACGAAGAACGACAACAAACTTTGTTTTGAAATATTCCGGGGCCTTAAAATGACATGACGTGCATTAAAGGGGAATTTTTCTTTAAAAAAGAAAGTGCTTTGCTTTGTGCAGTTTCATGATTCTTTCCTTCTTGTTCACTTCCCTACAAAGTCAAACAGCTTATTTAGTGGTGATATTACACATCATAATAATAAACTATTTATCTAACAAAATTGCTCTAAAAAATTTTTTTAACATTATGTATGCTTTTGCTAAAACGTTTTAATGACATGAAAAAATGCCACTGAGACTTCTTTGAACCACTGTTGAGTTTGTTTGAACACTTTATAATAAACTTTTCATTAATAAATCATTAATAAACATAATGTTCGACGATCATTAGTTAATATTCAAATAAACTACAAATATGAGATTTGTGCTTGTAAATGTTTTTACTAAACTGATTATTACATAATGATTAACAAATCATTAATTAATGTAAATTGCATGTTTTAATAATCTTTGTATTAACCGCGTAATTCATAAAATATTTGCCCTTTGAAAATAGAAATCTTATGGAAACAAAATTTAATTCTTAACATTTCAGTTTAATGTATATGTAAATAGCAACAACTGTGAAAATATGCTTTTATGCTTTGTAAATGTTTACTAATGAAACTCAATGAAAATAATGAATAACAGATCATTAGTTCATGTACCTGTCGAATTAAAATGCTTTAAAATGTTATTAAAATTCAAGAATTCATGATCATACAGTTTTTTAAAATCTACAAATTGATTTTAAAACAGATGTATTAACAGCTTATTTATTGAAAGTGCATTTGCACACTTTAAAAATGTTATTAAACCGGTTGTTCAAAACTTATTAAAATGATTTATATATCATCTAAAGCACCCTTTTGTGGTAAAAATCTTGCTGACATGTGTGACCCCTGGAGCACAAAAGCAGTCTCAAGTCTCTGGGGTAAGATTTTGTAGCAATCAGCCAAAAATACACTGTATGGGTCAAAATTATAGAATTTTGTTTTTATGCCAAGATCATTAGGATATTAAGTAAAAGATCATGTTCCATGAAGATAGTTTAGTAAATTTCCTACCAAAATATATACAAAACTTAATTTTTGATGAGTAATATGCATTGCTAAGAACTTCATTGGACAAGGAGCTGCTTTGTTCCGTAAAGTGCCACTGAGATGATTTTCTCAATATTTAGATTTTTTTACACCCTCAGAATTCCAGATTTTCAAATAGTGTATCTCGACCAAAGTATCGGACTCCTAACATACGCATACCTGCAATGAAAAGATTATTTATTCAGCTTTTCTTTATGAATGATTTATAAATCCAAATTTTTAAAAATTGACACTTATGACTGGTTTTGTGCTCCAGGGTCACAAACCTTACAAATCAAATATCAAAACAAATCAAAATATGATTCATTATCTCATAACCAGAGTCTGTAAGTTGACATATTTGCATTTTTCTATTACTTTACAAATCATTTATTAATTATTTGTTCATGCTTTTGCAGTCCCCAAAAAGTCAAATCTATTCATAGTTTACTGTTAATTATTTAGTACCTTTATAGGAATTGTATTTTTTTACAACAATTTGAGTAGAGCATGATTAGTTAAGAGCATTTATATTCTTTCTTCTTTATATAATGTTCATAAGTTCATTAGTGAACATCTACAAACATATTATACAAGGTTGATATATATATAATAATATATATAATAATATATATATATATATATATATATATATAGTATATATATATATATAAATATATATATATATATAAATGATGTTAAAAGTGATTCGAGTGATGATAAACAAATAATTGAATCAAAGGGTTTTGTGTGTCGTATCCCTGCTTAATGAGCCTAATGTCGTGATGTCTAAAAGATATGTGGCATTGCAACATCAGAAAAGAGCTGCTAAATGTAGCCACAAGTGTCCCTGGGAAAAATAGCATAGCGCGGTTGTGTGAAATCCCTTTTGGGGTGATTTGCCACGCTAAACAGAGATCTGGGAATAGAGTGTGTGAAAAGCTTTCATTTTTATGGTAACCTCAGTTTCCTTTCACTGTGGTGCCCCGTCTCAAACACATTTTAAATAACCGTTTTGGCGGCCTATTGTCAAAGCCAGACTGCTGTATTATTGTCTTCTCATCACAGGCTTATTTTACTTGTGTTAAGTCACTTCTGTCTCGCAGCATGAAACAGTTAAGGATGTTTATGTCCGAACTGGAGCGAATGCTGAGGAATCTGGATGTCAGACTCTCAATATTCGGTTCTCACACAATGGGAATATGTGTTTGAGTTTTCGATTCAAGCCGTAATGAAACATGACATAAGCTGCAGCGCATTAGTCACACAGAAAGAGCACATTTCCAAGACATTTGCAAGACATCCTGTGCTTAAAATAATTATGCGTGTTTAAGGATTTCGAATTCAAATTAGAGTATCGCCTTCTGCATTTCATGTTTTTCATATTTATATAAAATGGTTTAACATATGCTTACGATTTCAGTTTTTTTTTTTCTTTTTTCATAAGTAGTAATGTATTTTGCCAGACAGTGACTACTAGTATTTTATTTTTAGTAGGCTTTTGTGTTTGTCCTAGACAGATTAAATTATTGCGAGCAGATGGTATGAGGACATGCTGCAGACTGCAGGTCTTTCTTTTTCCCATCGCATTTCAGCTTGAAGAGACATTTATATAAAAAATGATAATAATAATAATAATAATAATATAAAAATGACAAATAAATCACTAGTTTACTAATGAATCATGTTTACTGTTTTCAGTTTAATTTCTTAACATTATTTAATAAAACCTACAGCATTTATTATTCTTAGTTTATGTTAAGATTAGCATTTATTAATACATTTTTAAGATCAAAAGTTGTATCTGTTAACGTTAGTTAACGCACAGAGAACTGACATGAACATGAGCATTTTCAGTAACTAACCTTAAAAAAGATTAATCAATGCTTTTAGTTAATGAGTGTTACTAATAATTATTTCAAAGTGTTACCAAAACTGTTTTTAAAAAAAAAAAGTTATTCAAAAATCTTTTCTATAAAAACATTTGGTCAACACTTTTTTAAGGTCCATTTCTCACTATTAACTATCACTACAACATTTGCATCAATATAAATTTGCTGCTTATTAATAGTTAGTAAGGTAGATGTTAAGCTTAGGTATGGTGTAGTATTAAGGGATCTTGAATATGGTCATGCAAATTAAAGCATTAATATGTGTTTTATAAGTACTAATAAACAGCCAATATGCTAATAAACAACTTGTTAATAATGAGAATTGATCCTTAGAATAAAGTGTCACCGAACATTTTGGTAACACATTTCATTTTCAGCTGGATATTGCTTATTTTTGTGTGTAATCTCTCTTTCAAACTCTTAAGTTACTCAAAAAACTAATAATTACTAGTTACTAATTACATGCTCAACTGTGTAATTAGATTACTTTCTCTAAAAAGTTTTGCATTACTTATGACCGGTTACGTTCTAAATCCAATATCAACTTTGACAATAGAAGGATTGACATGAAACTGCTCTTGTAATGCTTTCAAATAAATAATAGAAATTGCATAAATAATTAATTGAACTGACCAGAGTATTTAATTGGTGAAAGTTACTTAAAAACAAACATTAACATTAGATTTTGATTATATTTTGATGTTAAATCCATTATTGTTTTATATACAAATATAGTCTGTACATTATTTAATGCAATTACATCAGAAGTAACTGATTAAACTACAGAATAATAAAAAGTTATACCTTACTTTACTGTTTCAAGGGAAAAGTAATTCAATTACTGGAATGCATTGCACTCAACACTGCTACTTATCCAGTATTCACGGCTGATTCGAAAATCATGGAAATTCATTAGTTAAAAATGTGAGAACCTGGTCTAAATTCACACATATATTAGTAGCTGGTTTATTTCAGTGAAAAAGAAATGGAAGTGAAGATTGATTTGGCCATGACTGTGTTTATGCAGTAACGGCAGTCCAGCTCAGTGCTGAGTTGTTCTCAACAGAACTTAGTCTTGAGTTAATCCAGCAGCAGAGGGTTATGATGAGGGCTTTATGAGACAGTAGATTCTCCTATATCTCCTATTAGCAGCCACAGGTCTCAATGCAGCTGGACGCTGATGTTGAGCAGAGATCTGGCACTCAAATGACGTCTCATTCAGACGCAGTCAATGTTAGCTCGTCTGAGCTCTGTCACACCTAATGCCTCCCGACGTCTCTTTCGTGTCACTGCCAAGATGGACAGCTGTGCTTTTAAACTCATTTCCAAAGTCTCATTTACTTTGGTTTGCAGATTCGATCAGAAATATGAAATGATGAATAACAGACAGGAATAACTATAATAAACAGTGGGGTCCAGAAGTCTGAGACCACTAGCGTATATTGCGTTTTTAAAGTTGGGGCTTGGAAAATCAAGCGTTTGCGATTTTGCTTAATTTCTTAAATAGCTCTTGTTATTCTAAAATATTCTGTTTATGTCCATTAGATTTTGAATCCCAGTTTTTAACATGGTCCAAATGCCATTAGAGATTATAAAATAGTATACTTGAGGACAGAATCTACTGAAGTGACTGAACATCTCAGAGGTGTGCATGACTGAAGGAGTAAAATAGTTTATGATCATTTTATTATAGGATCAAGTTTTGTTTGGAATACATGTAATGCAGTTGTAAACAAATATGTGAATCAGGTTGCAAATTTAGGGTTCATGTAAACAAAACTTGTTGAATCTGAAATCTTTTAATAAATTAATGTGTATTTTTTTATTATTTTTTTTATTTGAAACATATTTTCTTACAAAAATCCTTTTGTTTATCCTGGATGTTCAATAACTGCATTCAGACCCATTGTTCAGAGAATGTAGAAACAAATCCACATTCCTGTAAGTTTCATGCAGTAAAGTAATAGTATATGTCAAAATTTAAATCATGTATATATATATATATATATATATATATATATATATATATATATATATATTATTATTATATTATTATTATTATTATTATTATTTATTAAAACAAAGAGATAAAACATGATAAAAGAAAGACAACAAAAGGAAAAAAAGGAAACACCCCAAATTCAAAAATAGACCTATAAAGAAACATAGTATATATAGTGCTATATATAGTCCTTTCAATACATGTGAGATATTCTATATATATGTACAGTTAGCAACATATAATGTCTATAGATACAGAATATGCAAATTTCTTATGACATTGTAGATTCAGTTAGAGAATACAAAAGAAGGAAGCAGAAGAGTAGTTAAGAATGAATGAATAAATAAATGTGAATGAAAAAGAAAAGAAAATAGACAATATGTTTAATGTAATTTATGTATTTATAAAGTTCAGTTGTAAATAGTAAATCAGTCCCTCCAGGATTTCGTGGAACTTTTTTCAGATTTTTGCGGCCTAAAATGTTTTGCAGTGAAAATATACCACATATAACATTCTTCTAACACTGTTATGACTTTTCTGACTTTGAGAAACATTGTAGGACTCCAGACTAACATTTGAGGACACCAGTGCCATTAAGTTCTACAGAAGGTGGCACCAGCACCTGACAATAAAGCACTCACCCTAATCGCACATGTACTCAATCTCGGAGATGTCTATTTGATGTCTGCATTTACATATGCAAGATGTATTTTTAAGAGTGCTTGCTCATCTGCAATACATCTCTAAGATGTTACCTGTCAGATGTCAAATATAAGAATGCATGTAAAACTGCTTCTGAAACGTTTATCAGAGTATGCAGCAGATGTTTCCCAGATCTTTAGCAGACGTCTTACAGATGTATTTGTGCTGTCTAGGGTAGTTGAGGTGGTGATTTGTTATATAAGAACAATGTTTTTCCTGGTTTCCACATCAGTGGCGTTTATATTCTGATACCTGTAGCTTTAACAGAATTCTGTGCTGAATTTGAATGCTTCTCACAAGATTTAACAGAGATGTTGATTCTGTGGCGACTGGTAAATGGTTATTGTTGTGGTTGTTATTGTTACCATTGCCATCTTCAGAATACTACAAATACATACAAAAATCATCCTAAAATAAAAAGGAAAATTATGTTTTTCAAATCAGTTCCAAGTAATGTTATTTGTGCAGGATCTTGGGCGAGATTTCCTGTGATCTGGTCTTTGCTCTCGGCCCTGTGTTGGATGGGTGAGTCAGATCTGACCGGTTTACCTGATGACTCTGCTCTTTCTGGTGGCTGTTTTTCTGACCCCTTTTGGGAAGGATGCACATGTCTTTCTGATCATAGAACTTCTATTGAAAATTAGGCTAAGCATGTAACCTCTGAGACAGAGCGTGCCTGGCGTCTTTTTTGCTGTTTTCTGAAGTGCTGAGACCAGATGTGTGACTGCTAATGGTTGCAGTGCATTTTGTATTTGGGTCAATTGTCACACTTTTCACTTTTTTGTATCTGGATCGATAAATTTGTTTTAAAAAATGAAAGAATGAAGTAGCAAGCAGCAATTGTCAGAGTTAAGATGCTTTATGATGTTTAAAACGATACAATGCATTATTTAACAATTTAAGAATTAAAGGCATCTGGGTAAACTTGGTCAAACCCATATTTTGTTTTAAAGACCCTGTTATAGCCATCCAAATAATAAAGTTCAACATTTTGATAAATATTGACCTAGTGATTCCAGAGAATTATATGACACTTGTTTTGTTGAGGTTGAGTGAAAAAACCTGAAACTGGATAGCAAAAGTAATTTGTGTTGTTGTGTTGTTGTTGTTTTAATAATTGCACATATAAAATAAAGAATTTCAGCGCACCTGGCGCATGGTCTGAAATTTATTATACAAAGTTATTGAGTAGGATTAGGGATGTAGTATATGGTCATGCAGAATAAGTGTATGTGCTTTATAAGTAACAATAAATGGGCAATATGGTAATAATAGGCATGATAATAAGGAACTAGTTAATAGTGAGAATTGGTCCCTATACTAAAGTGTTACCCATTTTCCTCCTAAGGTCTTTTAAAGCATGGTCATATCATTGTGTGAATTTTATCATCTCAACAGTGTTATAAATTCTGGTAGCATCTGGGATTGTACCAGCGTTTAGCATGGAGAACAGATGAATTGAATTTCCCTTCCCATTTTTTCTCAGATGATGCACTAAGCACTCGTCACTGTCACCGCCATCGCAGCAATGCTCAGTGTTCTCTTGATTTTGTGAGGAATTGCCGAAGACGTTTCTGGCCCAAGTACAATAAATGCATGTCATAGCACATTAAGGAGATTTCCTACAGGAGTAGCAGAAAAACAACAAGTCTATTTTTCAAGAGTTCGTCGCAATTCATGTGGCATTCTCCACTAACCTTCGAGACACAAGGATTGATTCAGCAGTGGCTTTGCCTCGCCCCTGACCATGTCTTTGTGAGACCACCCTTGACGTTTTATGTGCAATTCATGTGGCATTCTCCACTAACCTTCGAGCCAACTATTATTAGACCATCGCATCGTCGTGCGTATCTGAGATAGTTTGCTCAGCAAATAGTTAGCTGAGTCGGTTTATCTATTCTAGTCCAGGCTGGAGGTGGCAGAGCCCAACCTCAAGTCAAGGCCTTGCCTCAGAGCTCGCTGCACTGCACAGCTCTTATTTGTTATTATTGAACATTTGTGCTTCGGTTAAGACCAAGTCTCCATGGCAGGGCATGAACAAGGTTCTCATTGAGAGAGACACTGAGGTTTCAGCATGGGTCGCACAGTGCAGGGATGTGGCTTCCACAAGCCCTGAGACTCTCTGGCCTGTGTGTGAAAATAGCCTGACGCTCAAACTTTGCGGTTGGTGGTTGTAAAATAACACCACCAGATTGCTATAAAAGCTTTCATATATCAAAACGCCGGCACAATTCGGGCCAGGCCCGAATCTCATGCGAGAAGGGATCTCGAGAAGACAAATATTATTTAGAAACCCCAAATGACATCATCAATAGCCACAGCCTCATCAGATACGATGATAGCTTCCTCGTAACCTTGGATTTTGGGAAATTATATATGTGATATTTCTGTGTGGAGTTTTATCTGAAACCACTGGGCTATTGGAGGCGGTCTGCGGCTTAATGCTCTATGTATAAGACAAAAACTTTGACTTTTGGCTATTGTTATTTTGGAAATGTGAAACACACAAGGCACACTGCCTCCATGACAAGCGTCCTGCAAAACTGGCCTGTTGTCTGAAACTCTCCTTTAATTACATTCGCAAAAAAATGACAAGCTGGTCTCCAGGCATATGAAATGAGCTCCATCATATGCTTTGATTTTCCCTCTGAAAGTCTTTAATTACAGGCATAGGAAAATAATGAATCTGCAGTAAAGCCATACGCCGAGATTTATCCTTAACTAGTTATTTGTGGCAAGTTGGGGGCAGCTGGTTTCAATAACAGCGACGGAAAGCCAGAAAAACATAAAAAAAAAAAAAAACACATAAATATAAAAAAAAAATACACAAAGCCAGAAATACTAGCGTTGCCAAGAAAATGTGGAAAAAAACAAAAAGGCATTTCTCTGTGGGGAGAGAGGACCCAAGAGTGAGATAATTTTTCAACCAAATTTTACTTAGTATAAATATCTAGTTCTGTTATGAAACTCTAGATGGCGCAGGCTGTAAGGTCCTTAAAGGGATAGTTCACCAAAAACAGATTTGTACTTTTTTTTTTTTTCAAAGAGTTTAAACCATGCTGCGAATCACACATAGCTAGCGTTTATGCAGTTCTCATTGCTTGTCAGAGCAGTGGCTGTACATATGTCTTGGTAGTAGATCTGCTTGTTTTGAGGGCTATATTATATTTGGGGATATATGAATGTCTATTGATGCAGCAGCTGGATATATGCATGTCTATTGATGCAGCAGCATGTTTTATATACATACTAGAGCAGCAGGTATGTATATTGGCTTGTTTGTTTTTTTGTTTTTTGTTTGTTTTTTTTTTCATTTATTTTCTTCTCTCTCCTGCTTTTGATGGGGGGTAATTTCATGTATGCTGTTGTGAGCACCAGCATCTTGTCTGTGTATGTATTGGCAAAGTCTCTGTACTTACTATAATAGCACTAATATTCTATTCCTCCACATCCAGATAAATTACAATTGTCACATCCATCACTGCTGTCATGATAGAACTATCTAGTTCAGTCATTAAACTCTAGATAGTGCAGGGTGATAGGGTGATCCTTTACATTCTCTAGAACCTACTAGCTGTCATTTACTACATGGCACAATATAATTGGTCTCTGTTGCATCTGCAGCCAATGAGTATGATGCACAACAGCTAAATGGTTTGGTTTGGTGTTTGCTATAAGCAAGTCTTGCAGCACACTATCAGGTAGGTGCTTTACATGCTATATGCTATATGCTTCCTGCTGAGCTGTTTTCTGCATCAGAATCCCTCCACCTCCCCCAGCTCCACCTGTCTAGATGTGCTATGGATGACTTCATCTAAGTTACTTGTGCAGCAGCAGTATGTATTAAATGCTAACAAAAATGTGTCTGTGTATGAATCGCCTGTAGCAAGTCTCTGTATTATCTAGAACAGTCTTGAAACTCTAGATTGCACAGACTGGTAAGTCTTTTACATGTAATCTGATAGCTATCACATAATTTACTACATGGCATGAGCTCATTTGTTGCATCTAGGGTTGCAAAGGGGAAGATTCTAGTACATTTCTGGAAAATTTGTAGAAACTTTAGGAAAAAATTGAACGTTTTTTGGAAACTTTCAGAAAGTATCCAGAAATTTTACTGGATATTTTCTGCCTGTTTATATCCATAGTTGCATCTGCAGCCAGTTAGATTACTACTGAACAGTTAAATGGTCTGATTCTTGTGTTTTCTGTATCAGAATCCCTCCACCTCCCCCAGCTCCACCTGTCTAGATGTGCTACACGGTTATTAAATCTATTACATGCTCACAGGAGCATGTCTGTGGATGTATTGGCGGTAGCAAGTCTCAAAACTTGCTCTGCAACAGCAATAATCAGCTGCAGCAGTAGCATGCATAACAAATCTATTCTGCCAAGATCAAATGCACCCCCGCAAATAATATTGGCATACCCATTACCATGCTGAGCTATTCGGAAACTTGTCATAAAAGAAATAACTGTAAGAGAATGGAGCCAAGTGAGAATCAAAACAGGTGATAAGTCCAGAGACAGCAAACTTTTGACATCAGACAGGTCGATAATCAGGCAGGGCAGAGTGGTTGAAAGGCAGGGTGGTGAGGAAACTTTTAGGGACCTGAAGCAGGACTTTGTCGATGACAGACAGGGATCGTAAATATAAGCAGCCATCCATACAGCAAATCCAGGGGTCAGAGCCTGTGGGGCACTCCAAAGGCTGGGATAAACAAGCTGGCAGAATCCCACTGGCCTAACTGGAGTTTGACTGCTAGAACACAAACAGCAACAGGTCACAATAACTGGACAGAGGCAAGACAACTAAAAAGCAAAAGAGTACGGGCAAGGGACACAAAGGATGCAACACAAAATGTTGTGGCCCACTAAAACCATCAGAAAATCAATTATGAGTAGGAAATCACACCAGGTGTACAAAGGTAACGGTTGCACTTTAGGAACAAGCAGGTGCAACACTTGGTTAATCCCTATGCATCATTCATTTTCCATTCATTCTCTTTTCTATCATGACTCGAAATCCATGTAACATGGATGTTCAACCACAATAGTATTTGTTGGTTCACTAAACAATCCAGGAACCATACACTGGTTATATGGAAGTGACTTTCCAGGTCAGACTGGAGTATGAAGCTCTAACAAACAGAAGTACATGGTTACCACTCAAGGAGACAAACAGAAGGATGTCAAGTTGAAAAATGCAAGGTGGAAAACAGTGTGCGTGCATCGTGACTTGGTGATTGGATCATTGAAAATGCATTCCTTTATAACACAGGTGGAAACTAGAGAAAAAATCGGGAGATGTCACAAGGGAACCAGAATGTTTTGACTGGAGTGTCTTTGAAAGTCGAACACAAACACCCTTCCTTTTTCTAATGTTATCCATGTAACATGTTGTGCACGATCAATAGTATTTGGTTTAATGTCCAGACGTGAAAAGTAGTTGTCAGGTCACTAAGATTGAAAAGTGTCATATCAACTATTGTCCTTGCATTAGAAATGCATAAATTTGTATCTTTTGCATACCACCAGGGAAATAGAGCCTGAAATCGGAGACTACACAAAATGGGCTTTTTTGAAGCTGTGTCTTTAGAAGTCAACACAAAACCCTTTTGTTTGTGTTTGTGCACAATTCAAAAATGTCCATACAAATATGTCCTTTTCAGCATAAAATTGTTATTACTGTAACAACTTTACTTTTTAACCCAGGTTTTGTTCTTGTACTGGAACACTTTTCATGATCAAGTTAAATTTCAATGATTTTTTATTTTTGAATTATTTTCCTGTTTCACATCAGATTACTGAAACAAAATCGGTTACGAATGCTATTTCATGTTGGCTTTCAACTACAATAGAAACATGCATGTAAAGGGCAAACAAGATAACAGTGCTTTGAAAGCTATGCATTGGTTACAGTGATTGACAATTTCTGTTCTGTCTGAATATATCGAGCAGATAGACCAGCAGAGATTGTAGCACTGTCACTCAGCTAAATGTGTCCCAGTGCCAGAGAGAACCTTCCTGTCAACTACACTGTATCTTCTGGACGTCTGTCCACAGATTGTGGAGGAGGGTATTCGCCTGTTTGTGCTGGAGTGGTTGGGTGGTGCAGGTCCTGGAGTGGTAGAGTTTGCGCTATCTAAATGTCAATCCTGCTTTGTGTTTATAGAGGGTTACTGCATGCCGGAGTGGGATGGCATTGTTTTGCTGGCCCAAGGGACTGCCTGGAAGCATGGTGTCCACTGCCTTGCCCGGAGTACATATATGACTTCAACCCACAAAGGTGAGCTTGCATCCAGTGACCTGTGGCTAACAGGTACATGTCTAATGCACATGGCGCTCCTCCCTTGACAATACTGGACAACCTCCAGGATGCACATATTTGGAAGCCGCCACCTCCAAAATCTGTGCTTTTTTCCTCAGTTTCTATCATTGTTTTTGTGCTCCAAATTCTTGTCCTCGTCTTTCAGACAAACATTTTGGAATACTTCCATACATTTTTACATGCTTGACTTGTATTCATAACAAAAACAGGGTGTGTTTTTTCATAAAGCAGGATGTATTGTGGACCCTGGACAGTGAATTGAGCACTAGCAGTGCTGTTCCTGACTTCATTACATTTACATTTATTCATTTAGCAGATGCCAAAGTGACATGTAACCATGAGCAAATAATCCCAGGGAGAAAACATACAAACCAATCCAGGCGCGCATTGGAAATGCATGCTTGAGGCAACATTTCTGCAACACGTTTTGCTGCAGATTAAAATTGAAATGTCCAGTGGGTGGTGCTAAAATGCGCATTCAATACGTGACCGTGGCCACGTATTTACTGCATTGGCATGTATTCTGCTATGCAACCCTGCTATTTTAAATCCTTATATCCACATTTTGAGCTGTTTTTGTCGTATCGTCATTTAAACAGGGTTCAAAGTGCTTGACCTCGCAAGTGCCACGCTGTATCACGGTGAGCTACAGACGAAACATACTGCATTAGAAAACGCATATATATAAGAAGCTGTATATGTGATGCTAACTTTCAAAAAACATGATAAATTTTCAAATCTCACAGCATGTTAAAATTGTTTTAAAGGTCATAAATTAATATTGTGCAAGGAATTGTGTGAAATTAGGCTTTCTTATTCGAAATTCTGTCTCTGTAAATCATACTTTGAGTAAAAAGAAATAAAAGTGGTTGGAGTTTTACTGCCTCCAGTGCTCACTTCAACTGAAAACTGCAACAGTTTGTACGTTTAGGTACGTTTTTGAGTTTTGTAGAAATGTAGGTAAAGGCACATATTTCCAATGAGCCTGGGTAGATACAAACAGTGCTACTGTAGCTTTACAAATTGTAACTGAGTAGGGTGGTGCTATTCTACAGCAGTAATCAGTGTTGGAAGAAACACATTACACATATAATGGATGTTATGCAATCAGACAGCTATCTGGAAAGATACAATAGAGCTGTTTGTGTAGTTTTATTCATTCACTCATTTATTTCCTGAGAACCTATTTCCTATTTTCTTTGTTTTCAAAGAGTCATTTCCAAAATCTGATATAATGAGTCAATTTGAGAACATTTGTGTTACAACACTCATATTCATCACTTTGATATTTTCATAATTTGAGTTTAAGATATGGGGGACCTATTTAGGGACCTATTCTCATTATAGCATAATACACCTAATAAAATCATCTAATTTTGCTGCTTATTATCAGTTAGTAAACTAGTTGTTAAGTTTAGGTATAGAGTGGATTAAGGGATCTAAGATTGGTCATGCAGATAAGGCATTAATATGTGCTTTACAAGTATATGCTAGTAATATGCATGCTAATAAGTGTCTAGTTTAATAGTGAGAATTGATCCTTATATACGGTAGGTCCTTAATTAAAGTTTTACCGAATATCCTAGAAGGCTGAAAAACTCATACTTTTTGATGCAAAAAAGCACCTAACACATTACTTTCCATAAAAAAGGTATATTTTCTAAAGTTTACATTTATATGTTTTAGGTTATATTTTGTTAATTCTTGAATTAACGCAATAATGTAACACTTTGTTGCAAAAGGTGAGGTTCTCTAACAGTAGTAACAATAGATTTTGAGCAAATTTGAATGATGATTCAAACTGCTTTCCAAACAACAAGCTTTCTTATTAAACAGTGTTTGCAGTAGAGCTTTAGAGATCCATTAATTACAATAGAGACCTACACATGAAAACACTAATTGGACATCTTACTCAAGTCTGTCCTCAAGGCTGTTTAATAATTTAATAATTAATTGTATTCCTTTTATCAATAATTCAGTCCATATATTGTAGCACAGTTTTGATGCTAGTAGTGGCAAACATTGATAATTTTCATACACTGTGGCTCTATGCTGTCCAGTCTGATTGAGAAATCAATACACGAATGTCCTAAAATAAAGGCACGGTTGCTTTGTTAGAGTATGTGTTGTGCTGTATCCACAGGACGTGCGTACCGGCGCTGTGACATCAATGGGACCTGGGAGCTGGCGTCAAATAACAACAAAACCTGGGCTAATTACAGAGTGTGCCAAATTCCTCACCCATTATGACCCGGACCAAGAGAGGGTAAGACCTTCCACCTTACAGTTGCTGTTATCAGCTGAGTTCACCCACAAGAATTTTGAATATGTAAATTCGATTTAAAGTACCATCACCCAAAACTAAATATTCTGATCGTTTGCTGATTAATTCAGAATATGCCTCATGTTGTATTCCTCATGGTGTCCGTCTGCTATAAGTGTTTTCTTGCACATTTTGACTGAACTGGTTTTGTATCTGATTCACTAAGGAATTATGTAGGCAACTTGACCTAGACAAATTACATTGAAGCAAACAAACATATAAATGGATGCAATGTATAGACATATACCTGGACAATGACTAAAATGGTGTGTGTTTGAAATATAATTTCTCTGCAACACTGGGCTACAGTTACTTGTGTTGCTTCACTCAATAAACAGTAGCTGTGCTAATATTACTGCAGTGACAAATAATATACATTATTTAATCCACAGAGACTCTTTTAAAAGTACAACATAATTAAACATTAAATGCTTAAACTGTTTTTTTTTTCTCCATTTACTCAAAATTATAGAACTTGAATAAACTGGAATCTAGGAAATTTACTTGAATTTAGACTGTTAATAGCTGTTTATATAAATTTAGGTACTCTTTTACTCAACATAAAATCAAGACAAACAAACTGAGTACCAAAATGTTACTTTAATAGATTCTGTATGTTTGTTTTTTTCTCTCATGCAGTACAGTTAAACTTACAGTAAACTTTTAGCTGAACTTAGTAATGTTTTCAGTTATTCAGCTCAGTTATACTCCTTTACTAGTTTCTGGTATATTCAACGTAGATTTTGCGTAAACTGAGAAAAAAGACAGTTATTAATTAACAATAAATAAAAAAAAAATAATAAACTATTGTACAAACCCGATTCCAAAAAAGTTGGGACACTGTACAAATTGTTAGTAAAAAAGGAATGGAATAATTTACAAATCTCATAAACTTATATTTTATTCACAATAGAATATAGATAACATATCAAATGTTGAAAGTGAGACATTTTGAAATGTCATGCCAAATATTGGCTCATTTTGGATTTCATGAGAGCTACACATTCCAAAAAAGTTGGGACAGGTAGCAATAAGAGGCCGGAAAAGTTAAATGTACTAATAAGGAACAGCAAGAGGACCAATCTGTAACTTATTAGGTCAATTGGCAACATGATTGGGTATAAAAAGAGCCTCTCAGAGTGGCAGTGTCTCTCAAAAGTCAAGATGGGCAGAGGATCACCAATTCCCCCAATGCTGCGGCGAAAAATAGTGGAGCAATATCAGAAAGGAGTTTCTCAGAGAAAAATTGCAAAGAGTTTGAAGTTGTCACTATCTGTGCGTAAGGGTCAAAGCCGGAAAACCATACTGGATGCCCGTGATCTTCGGGCTCTTAGACGGCACTGCATCACATACAGGAATGATACTGTAATGGAAATCAACAACATGGGCTCAGGAATACTTCCAGAAAACATTATCGGTGAACACAATCCACCGTGCCATTTGCCGTGCCAGCTAAAACCCTATAGGTCAAAAAAGAAGCCATATCTAAACATGATCCAGAAGCGCAGGCATTTTCTCTGGGCCAAGGCTAGTTTAAAATGGACTGTGTCAAAGTGGAAAACTGTTCTGTGGTCAAACTAATCAAATTTGAAGTTCTTTTTGGATGACTGGGACGCCATGTCATCCGGACTAAAAAGGACAAGGACAACCCAAGTTGTTATCAGCGCTCAGTTCAGAAGCCTGCATCTCTGATGGTATGGGGTTTGCATGAGTGCGTGTGGCATGAATGGCAGCTTACACATCTGGAAAGGCACCATCAATGCTGAAAGGTATATCCAAGTTCTAGAACAACATATGCTTCCCATCCAGACGTCGTCTCTTTCAGGGAAGACCTTGCATTTTCCAACATGACAATGCCAGACCACATTACTGCATCAATTACAACATCATGGCTGCATAGAAGAAGGATGCGGGTTCTGAAATGGCCAGCCTGCAGTCCAGATCTTTCACACCCATAGAAAACCATTTGGCGCATCATAAAGAGGAAGATGCAAACAAAGAAGACCTAAGCACGGGTTGAGCAAACTAGAAGCCTGTATTAGACAAGAATGGGACAACATTCCTGTTCCTAAACTTGAGCAACTTGTCTCCTCAGTCCCCAGACGTCTGCAGACTGTTATAACAAGAAGAGGGGATGCCACACAGTGGTAAACATGGCCTTGTCCCAACTTTTTTGAGATGTGTTGATGCCATGAAATTTAAAATCAACTTATTTTTCTCTTAAAATGATAAATGTTCTCAGTTTAAACATTTAATATGTCATCTACGTTGTATTCTGAATAAAATATTGAAATTTGAAACTTCCACATCATTGCATTCTGTTTTTATTCACAATTTGTACAGTGTCCCAACTTTTTTGGAATCTGGTTTCTGTCAATGCAGCAAAAAATGAGTCATAGTCACAACATAAGTGGATGAAGTAAACTTGAACATTACATATACTGTACATGGATTTAACGCAATAAAATGAAGTTGACAAAACGTTCAGCAATTGTTGCTTTAGCTCATTTTCTATTAAGCACATTGAACAAGCAGCAAATATATTTTTTAATGTATAACCTACTGCTTCATTTAGTAATAACTGCACAATGCAAATTGTGCCGGATTATTTTTGTGAATAAGAAACTATGCTAAATTAGCATAATTTACATAGAAAAGTGTGTGTGTGCAGAGAAGAATGTCAGTGACCTTCATTTAAAAACTGAGACGCAGTGCATTTTCAGCATTGTGCACGCAGGTGTTCTGTGAATATGATGCAGGTATTTCTGTTGAAAAAGAGTCAAAACTGATTAATAAATTCCCCCCGCCATTAGGTGTTTTTTCAATGTTTGATTTAGTCCTTACTCCAAAGCTGTCGTGTCTTGAGAAGAACTGCAGGTCTTGGAACAACATGAGAACACTTTCTTTCATATTCCTATTAAAAGTCAAACCACATTATGAACACAATTTATTAATCATCAATGTTAACACTGAAGTTTTTTGTTTTGTTTAGTGTTTGTTTAGATTTTGTGTTTTCTCATCTCTGTGTCGACGGGCCCAAAAGGCTGAGCTGTGGGCTGAACTGAAATAATTTATCATTTTAGATGAAGAAAATGCACATCAGCTAAAGCCTCAGTGAAAAACTATTTCACTTTCACAGGACTGAACTGAAATTTAATCAATGGCAATCAACATAATCAATGTAGTTTCGCACCAGAAACTTGTAATAGAAAAACATCTGGATTAACTGTGTAGATACTCTCTGTAGCTGCCTGGGTTTATGTTCTGTTAGTATAGCAGCAAATCTGAACAGGTTTTTTAAGCCCATCAGTGTGCTGTGATTGTGGGTGTGTTATGGTGTCCAATCTTTTCAAACACCATCAGCTAATGAATCTAATGATTCCTCTAGGGCTTCAGACGTTGTGGCCACCTGGACCCGTTCCTGTTGCATTATTATGCAGAATCCTATGGGTTTACGTTTCTAGACGTTTTCTATTATGGAAACGTGTTTTAAATATGAGAAAACACGGAATAAACATTACCCCATTACACCAAACCGGTTAAGGCTGCAATGGTGGCTATAACATTGTTTTTTTGCAGAAGCTGCATCGGAAGTTGCTTTACGTATGTTTACACAAACCATTCAGACTCAGACGGTGGCATGAATGCATTGACACAGCTCCTAAATTTACATGATATTACTCTAAATATAAAACCTAAAACCAACCATTAGGTGGGCGCCGCCTGCGTGGAGTAATGTAAGAGGAGCCATTCAATTCAACCGATTCATTCAAATGGCCTTATTCATTCAGGCAAAAAACATCACCTTGCTCATATGATTTTCGCTAAATTGTATCGCATTTTATAAAGGTAAGACAAAACAAACCCCATACCAGAGGGCATTTTGTGCCATTTTTTGACGCAATTAAATTTTGAAACTATATAAATATGGTGTGTGTTGTGTGGTGTGTGTGTGTGTGATGTGTGTGTTGTGGTTGTGTGTGTGTGTGTGTTGGTGTGTGTGGAGTGGTGTGTGCTGTGTGGGGGTGCTATTGTATTTGAGTCACGGGCCTTCTCTCTTGTTGTATTATTTTCATTTTGCTCTCACACTTAATTTTTAGTGATTAATGACTGATTTTACTGTGAATAAGCGCTGACATATCTACCACAGGATAATAAACTGCTTAAATGACTGCCTATTTTATGGTCAATACCGCACTCATCTTTGCGTGTCCACAATTTGAACATGAATAGATCACAAGAGTAAGCAGTAGGTTTCTCTGTATTATGATGAATTTTGCCTGATGAACGTGGGATCATTAAGGTAAGGACTTTGCTCAAATTCAGTTGCTGCCCTTTACTGGTCGCTGCATGCTCTCACAGCTGTCTCATATCTCAGTTGTGTGGTAGTCGCAGTCATTATCAGGCAGCGTCCGCCGCAAGCTTGTCCCCTTTTTTGCAATCATTAGTTTCGGGAGCATTAATTTATTCCTATTTATGACAATTCTGAGCACAAAAGGCTTGTCCAGATTAGCTTTTCCCAAGTCCCCTTGGGTGCTCTCCGACACAGAAACATATTTGTTCAACGACGTTTTGTCAAATCGCATAGTTCCACACGGCAGCGGGCATTATGGTCAATTTCAAGTTTTTTATTTGCCACTTTTTTGGTAAGATACTTTGCCTTTGATTCTGGAACACACACGGCTGCGGAGCAGTGGTAGGAATCTATATTTTGAGGTGTCATGCCTTTTTTTGCTTCCACAAGTCCACCAAAAAGCCACTTCTCAGCAGTTATAATGAGAAAATTTCATCCGATGCAAATGAAAACGCTTTTTGGAGTGCAGCAGCGACTTCAACAGGCACTAACCACTAGCCGCTGGGTTTGGGCGCATCGCATCTCATTCAGCTAAAATGTTATAACAGCTGACAAATCTTGTGTTGTCTATCAGCTCCAGATTGGCTCCCTCCTCTTAATGCACTACCACTGATCCAGCTCGCTCAGTTAAGTGCGGGTCGAGCGGTCACAAATGTGAACTTGCTCGGCTGCCCTACAGCCTGAAGTAATCGCAGTTGAAAGTGTGGCGCTCACCGCTCAGCTTTTTGTCCCGAGTCTCTGAACTTATCCAGACAAACAGTTTTGCAAGAGGTCACCGGCTGTCAGGCTTGCTCTCCAAATAAAACCCCCAGGTTTTGCCACTTCTGGCAGAAAAAGCCGCCAAAGGCAAGGACACGATTGGATAGGTAATTCCTTCAGCAGCTCTGCTTTTTGTTTTACACACCAAAAAGATGCGACAGGCTGTGAGCTTTTGAGTTTAAGCCACAAACAGAAAATTAGACACTGCTGGCATGTGTTTTCATGCTGGTGTATAGTAATAGCAGTAAACATAAAGAAGAAACTGGGATTGTTTTCAGACAAGGTCATTAGAATATACTGTAAGTGAAGATGAAGAATATTCGATTTTAAAAGGTTTCTCTTAAAAAAAAAAAAACAAGAAGGGACTTATATAATAATAATTTTAAAAACAACATGCTAGGTGTACTGATTTAAGCTAACTGCGACCTTGTCATAGCACTTGGCATCTCATTGCTCGGTTGTTGATTTTGATTGCTTCTATTGTCCTAAGTTGTTACGGCCACCTTTGGATAAAAGTGTCTGTTAATGACGTAAATGTGTATGCAAATTGCCAGCTATTTCTTGCTTATTGGATGGTTTTTTTTATGGTTTTTTTTCAATGGTCAGTCCTCTAATACATGTTCAATATAATGATTTGTTGATACTATGATTGTACTGGTATAATATAGAGCACATTCTTAGATTCTTGCTTGAACCCCACGACCTCCAAACTGTTTTCCGTTCTGTTAATTTGGTCGCGTAGTGTTGTTACTTCACGTTAGTATTTCGTCTGATTTCTTCCAGGATGGTTTGTAAAGACTGTTACCTGATATACACGGCTGGGGTAATCTATCGCTCTGCCGAGCACTATATGGTGGCAACAGTCATCCTTAGGAATCCTTTACGTGTTAAGAATAAAAAACCTCGCCGACGTAGTGTGTCACAGGAAAGAATTGACGAAGGCCCTTCACAATCGGACGGACTTTTTAGAAAGCAAGGGCACTTTTCACCTCGCCTCTGGGGGTTGTGCTGAAAGTGGTAGTGCTTGGACAAAAATGGCACATGTCAAAGCAAGGCATCTAGGCATAACCTAGTTCCTGCCATTGTCTTTTGACTTGATGTTGTATTTATTTCGGTAGTTCCGTCTCTTCGAGTCATAAGAGTTCGTGATAGAACTGCCCCAGAGTGCACAGCTTGTATCAGTATCCATCGTCTCCTGCTGAACAGCAGATCTATTTTGACGGACATTTTCAGTGATTGATAGACCAGTAAAGTGTATTCCAGAAGTAGTACGGTTTTTGTCAATTTGTAAAAACAGAATGAAATCAGACTTATTAGGGGTCAATTGGCAACAGAATTGGGTATAAAAACGAGTCCTCTCAGAGTGGCAGTGTCTCTCAAAAGTCAAGATGGGCAGAGGATCACCAATTCCCCGAATGCTGCGGCGAAAAATAGGGGAGCAATATCAGAAAGGAGTTTCTCAGAGAAAAATTGCAAAGAGTTTGAAGTTGACTATCTGTGCGTAAGGGTCAAAGCCGGAAAACCATACTGGATGCCCGTGATCTTCGGGCTCTTAGACGGCACTGCATCACATACAGGAATGATACTGTAATGGAAATCACAACATGGGCTCAGGAATACTTCCAGAAAACATTATCGGTGAACACAATCCACCGTGCCATTTGCCGTTGCCAGCTAAAACCCTATAGGTCAAAAAAGAAGCCATATCTAAACATGATCCAGAAGCGCAGGCATTTTCTCTGGGCCAAGGCTAGTTTAAAATGGACTGTGTCAAAGTGGAAAACTGTTCTGTGGTCAAACTAATCAAATTTGAAAGTTCTTTTTGGATGACTGGGACGCCATGTCATCCGGACTAAAGAGGACAAGGACAACCCAAGTTGTTATCAGCGCTCAGTCCAGAAGCCGGCATCTCTGATGGTATGGGGTTGCATGAGTGCGTGTGGCATGGGCAGCTTACACATCTGGAAAGGCACAATCAATGCTGAAAGGTGTTGGAAAATGAAAGGTCTTCCATATGCTCCCAAATCCAGACGTCGTCTCTTTCAGGGAAGACCTTGCATTTTCCAACATGACAATGCCAGACCACATACTGCATCAATTACAACATTATGGCTGCGTAGAAGAAGGATCCGGGTTCTGAAATGGCCAGCCTGCAGTCCAGATCTTTCACCCATAGAAAACATTTGGCGCATCATAAAGAGGAAGATGCAACAAAGAAGACCAAAGACAGTTGAGCAACTAGAAGCCTGTATTAGACAAGAATGGGACAACATTCCTGTTCCTAAACTTGAGCAACTTATCTCCTCAGTCCCCAGACGTTTGCAGACTGTTATAACAAGAAGAGGGGGATGCCACACAGTGGTAAAACATGGCCTTGTCCCAACTTTTTATGAGATGTGTTTGATGCCATGAAATTTAAAATCAACTTATTTTTCTCTTAAAATGATAAATGTTCTCAGTTTAAACATTTAATATGTCATCTACGTTGTATTCTGAATAAAATATTGAAATTTGAAACTTCCACATCATTGCATTCTGTTTTTATTCACAATTTGTACAGTGTCCCAACTTTTTTGGAATCTGGTTTCTGTCAATGCAGCAAAAATGAGTCATAGTCACAACATAAGTGGATGAAGTAAACTTGAACATTACATATACTGTACATGGATTTAACGCAATAAAATGAAGTTGACAAAACGTTCAGCAATTGTTGCTTTAGCTCATTTTCTATTAAGCACATTGAACAAGCAGCAAATATATTTTTTAATGTATAACCTACTGCTTCATTTAGTAATAACTGCACAATGCAAATTGTGCCGGATTATTTTTGTGAATAAGAAACTATGCTAAATTAGCATAATTTACATAGAAAAGTGTGTGTGTGCAGAGAAGAATGTCAGTGACTTCATTTAAAAACTGAGACGCAGTGCATTTTCAGCATTGTGCACGCAGGTGTTCTGTGAATATGATGCAGGTATTTCTGTTGAAAAAGAGTCAAAACTGATTAATAAATTCCCCCATTAGTGTTTCAATTTTGATTTAGTCCTTACTCAAAGCTGTCGTGTCTTGAGAAGACATGCAGTCTTGGAACAACATGAGAACACTTTCTTTCATATTCCTATAAAACTCAAACCACATTATGAACACAATTTATTAGTCATCAATGTTAACACTGAAGTTTTTTGTTTGTTTAGTTTTGTTTAGATTTGTTTCTCTCATCTCTGTGTCGACGGGCAAAAGGCTGAGCTGTGGGCTGAACTGAACTATTTATCATTTAGATGAAGAATGCACATCAGCTAAAGCCTCAGTGAAAAACTATTTCACTTCACAGGACTGAACTGAATTTAATCAATGGAATCAACATAATCAATGTAGTTCACCAGAAACTTGTAATAGAAAACATCTGGATTACTGTGTAGATACTCTCTATAGCTGCCTGGGTTTATGTTCTGTATATAGCAGCAAATCTGACAGGTTTTAAGCCCATCAGTGTGCTGTGATGTGTGTGTTATGGTGTCTCTTCAACACCATCAGCTAATGAATCAGTGTGATTCTCTAGGGCTTCAGACGTTGTGGCCACTGACACGTTCCTGTTGCATTATTATGCAGAATCCTATGGATTACGTTCTAGACGTTCTATTATGGAAACGTGTTAAATGAGAAAAACACTGAATAAACATTACATTACACAAACCTTTAAGGTTGCAATGTGGCTATAACATTGTTTTCAGAAGCTGCATCTGAAGTTGCTTTACGTATGTTTACACAAACCATTCAGACTCAGAGGTGGCATGAATGCATTTACACAGCTAAATTTAAATGATACTCTAAATATAAAACTAAAACCACCAGTAGGTGGCGGCAGTAATGAGTGAGCCATTCATTCAACCGATTCATTCAAATGGCTGATTCATTCAGGAAAAACATCACCCTTGCTCATATGATTTTTCTAAATTGTATCGCATTATATAAAGGTAAGACAAAAACCCATACAGAGGGCATTTTGTGCCTTTTTTGCAATTAAATTTTGAAATATATATATATGTGTGTGTGTGTGTGTGTGTGTGTGTGTGTGTGTGTGTGTGTGTGTGTGTGTGTGTGTGTGTGTGTGTGTGTGTGTGTGTGTGTGATTTGAGTCACGTCCTTCTCTGTTGTATATTTCATTTTGCTCTCACAATTAATTTTAGATTAATGACTGATTTACTGTGATAGCGCTGATATATCTACCACAGGATAATAAACTCTAAATGACTGCATATTTTATGGTCATACCACTCATCTTTAGTTCCACAATTTGACATGAATAGATCAAAATGAGTAATTTCTCTGTATTATGTGAATTTCCTGATGAAGTGGATCATTAAGGTAATTTGCTCAAATTCAGTTCTGACATTTACTGTTATGCATCATTGCTCATATCTCATTTGTTCATCCATCATTTAGGTCTGAGCAAGCTGTCCCTTTGCAATCATTAGTTCGGGATTAATTTATTCATATTCAAAACAATTCTGACACAAAGGCTTTCCAGATTAGCTTTCCAGGTCCTTGGGTGCTCTCCGCACAAAACATATTTGTTCAAACGTTCAAATAGTCAATTATGGTCAATTCAAGTTTTTTATTTGCCACTTTTTTGGAAGATACTTTCCTTTGATCTGGAACACGGTTGGGTGAGTGTAGGAATCTATATTTTGAGGTCATGCCTTTTTGCTTCCCAAGTCCCAAAAGCCACTTCTGCAGTTAATGAGAAATTCATCCATGCAAATGAAACGCTTTGGAGTGCAGCGACTCAACAGCACTAACACAGCGCTGGGTTTGGCCATCGCATCTCATGCTAAATGTTAACAGCTGACAAATCTCTTGTTCTATCAGCTCCAGATTGCTCTCCTCTAATGCACACCACTGATCCAGCTCGCTCAGTTAGTGCGGTCGCAATGTGAACTTGCTCGGCTGCCTACAGCCTGAAGTAATCGCAGTTGAAAGCGTGGCCGCTCACCGCTCAGCTTTTGTCGAGTCTCTGAACTTCCAGACAAACAGTTTTTGCAAGAGGTCACCGGCTGTCAGCTTGCTCTCCAAATAAACAGTTGCACTTCTGGCAGAAAAACCGCCAAAGGCAGAGATTGGATAGGTAATTCCTTCAGCAGCTCTGCTTTTGTTTACACACCAAAAGATGCGAATGCTTGAGCTTTGAGTTTAAGCCCAAACAGAAATTAGACACTGCTGGCATGTGTTTTCATGTGGTGTAAATAGCAGTAAACATAACGAAACTGGGATTGTTTCAGACAAGGTCATAATATACTATATTGAGATGAAGAATTAATTTCTCTTAAAAAAAAAAAAACAAGAAGGGACTTATATAATAATAATTTAAAAAAAACATGCTATGTGTACTGAGTTAAGCTAACTGAGACTTGTCATAGCACTTGTATATCATTGCTCTGTTGTTGATTTTGATTGCTTCTATTGTCCTCATTTGTAAGTCACTTTGGATAAAAGTGTCTGCTAAATGACTAAATGTAAATGCTAATTGCATCTATTTCATTTATTGGTTTTATGGTAATGGTTTTTTTTTTCAATTGTCAGTCCTAATACATGTTCAATATATGATTTGTTTATACTATGATTGTCTGTTTTATATGCCAATTCTGATATTCTTGCTTGAACCCCAAGACCTACAACTGTTTTCCGTTCTGTTATTTGTTAGCTGTTGTTCTCACTTCCTTATTTTTGTCTTTATTCTCAGGAGGTTTTTAAAAGACTTTACCTGATCTACACGGTGGGGTACTCCATCTCTCTGGGATCACTTATGGTGGCAACAGTCATCCTAGGATACTTTCGGTAAGAAAAACCTGCCTCCTTGTTTTCACAGAAAGAATTGACGAAGCCCTTCACAATGAAGAATTTTAAAAAGCAAGGGCATTTTCCTCACTCTGGGGGTTGTGCTGAAATGGTATTGCTTGGACAAAAATGGCACATCAAACAAGACATCTATGCATAAAATATTCTGCCATTGTCTTTTTACTTGATGTTTTATTTATTTATTTATTTTCTCTTCGATTCATAAGAGTTCTTGCATAGAACTTGCCAGTGTGCACAGCTTTATCAGTTCCATTGTTCCTGCTGAACAGCAGATCTATTTTGCAGAAATTTCAGTGATTTAAGACCATAAATTGTATTCCATAAGTAGTACTTTTTTGTCAATTTGTAAAACAGAGATGAAATCAGAATTGCCATATATAAACATGCAAATGCATGAAAAAAAAGTTATAGACTCAAAATTGTTAGAAAAATTCAGAATTGAGCATTTATATCTCGCAATTGTGACTGTGTTTTTGTAATTGCAAGTTTATATTCCACAATTATTACTTTTTTTCTCACAACTGTGATTTTATACCCCCAAAATTCAGGATTTTTACTTGCAATTGCAAGTTTATATCTAGCATTTCATTTTTTCCTCACAATTGCGAGTTTATAATCTGCAGCTCATATCCTGCTATTTTCACTTTTGTCTTGCAAATTGAGAGTTCAGCGCCAAAACGCTTTTTGCAGTGCTGCTTTTCCTCCACAGCATTTGCTGCTTAAATATTGCAATCTGTCAATAAATACAAAGAAATTTGGATTGCTTAAACACCATAGAAGTGTTAAATTGTTCTTAATCAGGGTTCTTAGGCTACAATCTAAATACAATATACATGCCCCATTTTGTTGACTAGATTTGTTTACTTGATGCAAGTTTTATGATATCCACATGCAGACTTTGTTCATGTAGATGCATTTATCAAAGACTCCAGCTGAATGTCTGCTAGCAGCCGATGTTTACATGCTGGTTTGATGGAGAACTGATTTATAATAAACTAAATGACTTTGAGTCTTTTTTTTTTGTTATGTTGAGTTGATGTGTGCTTTTATGGTCTTTTATGGTCATGAGACATGAGCAGAACAATTGTAAATCATTTGTAAAACTAATTTTAGTAATACTTAATAGGTTTATAGTAACAAAGCACTTGTAAATCATTAGCAAACTATTAGTTTATTATAGTTAATTCATAGTTTATTATATTTTGTCCCTATCTTGTTAATACATTATTATGCTACAGTATGTACAAATAATGAGTTCCTCAACACACAGTATTTAAACCAGTAGTAAAACAGTTGTTAATGGTTATCAGGAGTAATTATTTATTAATGTAGATTAGATCATGGAAAAATCTTTATCAGACATTAATTGCTAATTGCATAAATACAAAGTATATGAAGAGTTCAGATGCAAAATCCCATACGAGCCATTTGAAATTTTCTTCTAAAATGATCATTTTTATCAGGCTCCGGTGTGCATGTTCAGTAATTTCACTTTTTTGATGAATGAATAGGTTATTTGCATTGCCATTAAAGTGAGATAACTGAACCTAAACATAGGAGCCTGAGAAAAATGCTAATTTTAGAAGAATATATATATATATATATATATCTATATTGATATTGAGCACGTTCTGCTCGTGTTTCAGAAATAAGGCACAATGGTTCAGGTGTTAATGTTTTTGCAAGTGTGCTGAAAGGGACTATTTTACATTTAAAACTTCATTAAAACGTTGTGTTTTGACTTGACTGAAGCGATCGGTTTTCCAAATGAATGGCATCAAATGAATGTTTCTCTAATAGTTCACCCAGCGTGTGTACTGGCCCTTTTTCAATGTTAAGACATATGAGTGCATTTATTACTTTTGCGTTCAATCGTTCCATTTTCATTGCTAATTAATGCAAAGAGGTTCCCTTCGTTATTTATCCAGCGGGCTTATTCAAATAAAGGGTCGGGTCGTCTGCGGAACGAGCTGCTGACAGGTACCATATTAGCTTGACTCGGCTCCAGTGCTCCGTGTTTTTAAGAGCCAGCCCATTGCCTGGGCACCAGGAAATGCAGGTCAGGAAAATGACTTTAATAAGGGCTCGTTTGGACCACTGCTGATCCGCTGCCAGCATTTCCATGCCCTGCGCTCACCGTGTCAGTAGTATGGTCTCAGGTGCATGGGCTCCAGGACATCAGCCATGCAGCACGGTGACTCTCAAACATTAGCTCCAGTGTTTGAGGCACGCTTCGAGAAGCCAGGATCTACACGGATCGGCTCTCCGGAGCTTCCCGATCAATAGTTCCCAATGGGACAGTGGTTAAACAGCAGTTAGTCTAATGACGAAGAGGCAAGCGATTCCACACAGCTGCTCTGAACCTCTCCAGAGGAGTGAGAGGAATAACAAAAATAAACCCCGAAGGTTTCATATTTCAACATGCCTGGCTGGAAAAAAAAGAGACCAGACTGCACACCTGAAGTGTGCATTTTGTACCTTTGTACATTTTAGCCATTTTTTCTCGTTTTCTCATTTTTTTTTCTTCTTTTTTCATTCTCTAAATTAACAAAAATAGGATTGGATACTGCTCACCAAAGAAAATGACAATTATACGGTTCAGTTTGTTGCTACAATGACAAAAAGGTTTAAAAGTTACATTTTTAGCCTTAGTGATTTAACATTGCTCGTCAATGTCAAAGTGATTAGGATGGCCAATCAAATTAAAGTAGGCAGGGTTTACTTTTCACAGAAGCAGAGCGTGAATTCCGGAGCAAAGTGTCAGTTTTTAGGTTGAAAGAATTCGAGGTAAGATGGAAGTAGTAAAACATCTAATGTTTGACAACTGTTTTATGACAGAAATATTAAACTACTGTCAGTAAAATCCAGTGATGCAAACTATTCAACTTTTTTGTTCTATTCAAATTTCAATGTTTTGAATTGAAAATATGGTATCATTTACGTGATTCGTGTAGTTCCTATCTGAATATGATGAGACAAGAAGCTTTTTGCATTGTCTACACACTGGGCATACAAATAAGAGATTTTATAAAACAAATTGGACGTGGTTGTGGACTTGGTTGACTTTATTTAAATTTTTTTTAAATTTTTTTTAGTGGCTTTAATTTTTGTCTAGTCTTTTTTTTTTACTATCCCTAATTTGAAACCAAGTTTTATTAATCAAATTTCTCCTATAGAACTTTCTGTAACACTTTAGATTACGGAGCACATATTCACTATTTACTATAGCTGTATTTTCCCTAAGTAAACGCTTAATTTGCTGTTTATTGGTAGTAAATGAGGTAGATGTTATTAGATGTGATTATGTATGGGCAAGATTTAAGGGATCTAATAAACAGCCAATATATGCTAGTAATTTGCATGCTAATAAGCAACAAGTTAACAGTTGTAATCTAAAGAGTTACCAAACCACCTAACTACACTCTAGTACAGGGTTCTCAAGGCCAAGGAAAACCTAGACAAATCATTTAATTTCAAACATGTGATTTCCAGGCCTGGAAAAGCCATGTAAGCTAAATCTTAAAAAGGCATGGAAATGTCACGAACATTGTAATATGTGCTGTAATGTATGCCCTATGACACCAGACGCTTTTGTCATTTCAATTTAGCATTTCAATAACTTTGAAAGTCTTATTGGTAGTATTTCATGATTTTGCACTTATTTTTAATCTGCACGTCCTGTTTACAGTATTGATTGTTTACAATATTGTCTTATCTGTAGTGTTAACATGATATGAATATGTAAATATCATGATTATCATCAATACGGTATATTTCAACAACTAGCAACCACTCAGTTAATCATACCAGCAATCATAATATTATGGACAATTCATTTTGATTCCATACTATCTTTAAAATATCACACACAATCTGTGTTGATTGTCTGGTGTTGGACCGAAGCAAACACCCAAAATTATTATTGACCATTTTTGTAATTGTTCTCTTACAGCACAAATTGATCAGTGATTCTCATGAGTTGATCTTGTTTGCTATCCGTGTTGAATGAAGGGGGCATTTTAGTGCAGACATTTAGGTGTCTGTAGTCTTTTAGTTGACATCAATACTGTATCCTTTTGAGACAAAAGTGCCCTATGACATTAGCTCTGATTGCTAATGTGATCTCATGAAAAAACATACAATATGTATTTGGCTCTAGCACATGTATGGTTTTGGACGTTTGCATAAGCATTGTAACATACAGAATGGATATGCTGGCAGCATCTAAAACGCAAGTATTTTTACACATCTGAACAACTGTAGAAATGTACAAATGTTTATGAATCTTCTCAGGTTTATTGAATACTGAACTGAGTTGGGAATATCCATATAATAGTATATTATAACTAAAACATTTTCAATGTGTATATTTACATTATATGTGAACTGTGCATTATGTTATATATTTTTATATTATTGTTATGTGGTTAGCTTTAGGTAGAGGTGGCTGAAGGGCAAACTATCTATATAATATACATGCACAAATATATTTACAATGTAATAAAGGGATTTGGTGTAGATTTTTAAATGTTAACAGATGTAATGTAAATATTACTTGCAAAAACTTATGAATTTTCATGCGATCATGATGCAACATAATTTCTTTCAGAGGACTGCAACAAATTTGGAGGGGCTTTTACTTAATAGACTTGCTCCGGTCAAACTAGTTTGAGAGAGTGTAGACAAACCGAAGGGAATTTGGGAAACACATGCTTGCAATTTTGTTTTTATAGCTTACTTTTTGAGCCCTAAATTTTCAACATTTGTGCTTTCTGAACCTTTTAAATCCAAAGAATGTGTTACAGTCAGCGGCAGACTCATCTGGCTCTAATTAAGATCAGTATTGTTCTTCTAGCCTCTGTGAGGGCATTGGAGAGCAACTAAACACCAAGTATCTGATATTCTATGGTACTAATCTGCATTCTACTGGTACATTAATCTGCAACATTCTGGTCTATGATTTCATGTACCTTGATACCTCACACTATTTACATCTAATTACAAAATAACCCTTGTTTGACCCCATTTCTATTTTTTATCTTTTATGTTTCAGGCGGCTGCACTGCACCAGAAACTACATCCACATGCACCTGTTTGCATCGTTCATGCTGAGGGCCATTAGTATATTTGTGAAAGACGTGGTGTTGTACTCTGGTGCCGCTCTGCAGGAAATGGAGCGCATCACTGTGGAGGATCTCAAATCCATCACAGAAGCACCTCCTGCCAACAAAACCAAGTTTGTAAGTGCAGCACACATACCATCATATCTATCAGTGAAGTCCATAACAGAGGAATCTCACATTGTGTTGTTGCCATAGTAGTAGTAGTTTGGGAGCATCGTTATCCTCTGAAGCCATTTGTTGTTGACTTGCCACTAAGATCCTCCTGAAATTTCAAATGATGTGCGTAACCAGGAAACAGGGTTTTCAATTAAGCTTTATGTGAATTAAATTAACTTCCTTTTTAATTAAACATTATAATTAAGACTATTATAGTAACTATGGTAGTTACTCAATACCTAGTAACAGGAAAGATTGTGGATATTCTCATTTGGTATGAATATGGGTCCCAAGCCAAATAAAGAGACTAGGATATAATAGAGAGTCATCCAGCAGCAACCCAGTTCCCTTTCGATTGATTCACACTGCATTGTGTCAGTAGTCGATGCTATGGGGAAACACCTTTTTCCAAAAATACTGACACCCTATTGAATCACACCAGTGTCTCACACTGGCCAATGGCATTGGAGCATGCCAAATATTTGAATAAATATTTTAAAGCCATCTTGCACATCATTGGCTGGCTTGCTATTTGATTTTACTTATGTTAATTGGGTAACACTTTAGTCTATGGACCAATTCTCACTATTAACCAGTTGCTTATAGCATGCATATTACTAGCATATCGCTGTTTATTAGTACTAATGAAGCACTGTTGTCTGGAATAAGAACTGTCTTTTCTTCCTTGTGGGAAAACACGCCAAAGCCACTTTTGATGTGACAGGCTGCTCTCACTGTGAGGGAAATTAGTCTCAGGATGCTGCTCTCTAAGTTTGCTCTTGTTATGGAAGACGAGCTAGCATCATAGGTTGTCCCACTGCCTTCATTTTCCTGTTCTCATGAACTACGGAGGAAGAGCAGTCGAGCCATGAAGTAGAGCAAGAGAGTTTAAGTGAAAAGCTCACATCAGCTCTGGTTCTTTATGCTCCTCACTCCTCCAGTCCTCCTTCACTCGAGCTGATCTTGGGAGATCGTGATTTGGTCACATTTGGTAGATTGGGTGATGGGGATGATGCCATGTCACTGGCAGCCTGACAAAGAAAGATTGTCCAGCATGACAGAGGAATCCACCCTTCCTCATCAGAGTGAACTGGAGGAGTCGAGAATCTGACACAAAATTCTACTGCATTTACTGACCAAAGCATTCAACAAGTTTGGCCTTTAGGGGTCTCTGCAGGCTGAATCTGTTCATAGCCATCTGTGGTCTGGCCACCACCACAGAGCCACCTCACAGAGACCTGCTCCATTCTTCCTGGAGGTGCACAAAGAGCTGACAAAAAGCTGTACTGAATTTGTGCCCTGCTTTTACAATGTTGGACAGTGCTGTCTGCTGGGGGTATAACAAAAAGACATGGACAAGAAGGACTCAAAACCGGAGCATTAGTGTTGCAGGTGTCAAAGATGACAACGCAGTCTATTGGCCACACAATGGGGAGTCTCATTTTCTCTGACTGCTATCTGTGGCTAAATTTGAAAGCCTGTGAAAGCTGTGAGAGAAAGCTGTGCTTTTAGATGCTCATGTCAATGTGATCAGTGACTATAGCAGGATTTCCAGAGATTCACAGCAGCAAAAAAAATGTTCAAAGTGGCATTTTCTACCAAAGAAACTCAGTTTGACCCCTCACCTGACTCGATCAGGCTAATTGTCTTCTCACCACACAACAAAGACATCTGTTAGCTTTGGCTCAGACCCTCAAAAAGAGCCTGAGCCAGCTGTCTAGCTTATCCAAAGCTGAATGGACTCTGTCCAAGGGGAAAACCTGCACCTGATAAACAGTATCGCTTCTCACCTGGTGTGCTAAGAGGAGTTGTTCTTGTCGATGTTCTGCATGAGCCGGCTCTTAAATGAGCCTGTTCAGTGCTTGCATTTTCTTATCCCCCCTCGTTTCAGAATGGTGAGGTAAATTGATGTGTTATGACTGTTCAGGATTGTCCATGTGCAATAAAAAACAAAAAAGGTAAATACTTCAAGGTAAAGGAGGAAAAGGTTATCTGACACACTCACCTTAACTGAAGTGTGACCTAAACTCATTAATTTTGTGTCGTGTGCAAGAACCACAACATTTTGGTTCACTGTGTAAGGCCTATTAAAGCACTTTCCCAACAGGGAATTCTGCAAGCTGAACTGCCTCAACAGTTGGGTGTTGATGGCCCAATGAGAGGAGACATTATGCAAACGCATAGACCTTTCGTAAGGTTACTTTCATTGCCTTATGTGGTTATTATTTGGCACCAGTAATCTAATGTTGCTTTGTATAATATTAATAAGCACTGGTGAAAGAAACATCATGCAGATGTGCTGGGACACATCATCAGTAATGTACCTTGGGGTCACTGGGTGTTTTTAACATCATACACCCACGCCCAGGAGACCTGGCCGAGACCCCGTCCTGTGTCCCAGCAACATTGCCTACATTTCTGCACTATTAATACAAAGCTATTTAGTGGCTTTCTTTGTGGCTTTGCCTTTCTCTTTGCTTTCTCGGTGATGCCTAGTAGTGTAAATGTAACCCCTCTCTCCTGGGTCCTCACCGCCACACCTCGTGCTTGTTGCGAGTGGGTCTCGAATCCGGGTCTCCAGCATGGGAGGCAGATGCACTAACAAGGAGGCTAAAGATTGCAGCCACTAGAGTGTCTCTTGAGATCAGAGGAGTGAAGTTTACCTGCACAGCACCTGCCCGCTGGCCTCCGTTACACTCACCCCCCTAAACCTCACTCCCATCGGGTCACGGCACCAATGTAACCCCTCTCTCTTGGGGTCATCACCTCTACAACTCGTTCTTGTTCCAAGTCGGTCTTGAACCCGGATCTCCGGCATGGGAGGCGGACGCGCTAACAAGGAGGCTAAAGACTGCAGTCACTAGCACCAGTCACAGAGTGATCAGAGTAATCACCTTGCAAATCCTCTGTAGCACACCTCCAGAGGCTCAAAACCAGTTTGCCAGCTCTACCTCCTGCACTCTTCAACTAGCTCCTGGTACTTGGTATGCTTCCTCTCATTGGGAAGCTTCCACTGTTAACTGTATATGAAGATGCCAGCATTGCTTTAGTCCATGTTATAATTGATGTGCACCAGTAATTCTGCTAATACTAACATATTATGATGAGTGGCCGGCTGCTTAAAGGATTAGTTCACTCCAGAATTCAAATTTCCTGATAATCAAATTGTAGATTCAGTGCAGCTTCAAATGGGCTCTACACGATCCCAGCCGAGGAATAAGTTTTGTTTAGTGAATTGATCAGTCATTTTCATATATATATATATATATATATATATATATATATATATATAGATATATATATATATATATATATATATAATATATATATACACATTTTAACCACAAACTTCAGGCATTGCGTAATCATTCTGAAAAGGTCACATTGTTTTCCCAGCAGATGAAATCTTTTTGGTGCAGCATGATTGCAACATGATTGGACACTGTTTCCCATATGATCAGCTATCAGTGCAATGAACCAAATTCAAAAGTGAATGTCTGTAATAATTCCCGTATCTTCAGTTGCCAGAGATGAGGGAATGATTGCATTCAATCACTTTTATTGTACATTAACTATCAGTAGAGCTGCCAGTTATTCCTCAGTCAATTCGGAGGATTTGGCGCAGCTTTATATAGGGTAGGAGCCGCTTCCATTTGGCGCGCTTGAACGCCATTGGCCAGTCCAAGACACTGGTGTGATTCAATAAGGCTGCAGGATTTTTGGGGAAAAAAGTAGCACTAACTACTGACGCCACATCTAGTTTCCTCATCTCACAGGTAACCCCTCACATTATCTTTCAAAACTTGTTTTAAATGATCCTTAACTGTGCATTTCAATTTGTGAGGGTGAGTTAAGTAGCTTGTATTTCAAAACCAAATGAAGGTGAAATAGGAACACATGCTTTTAATCAATATTTGCTGAATCAATTTTACTTTACCCTTCAAGATTGGCTGTAAGGTGGCTGTCACTCTCTTCTTGTACTTCTTGGCGACTAATTATTACTGGATTCTTGTGGAAGGCCTGTACCTGCACAGCCTTATCTTCATGACCTTCTTCTCTGACAGGAAGTACCTTTGGGGCTTTACTCTGATTGGCTGGGGTGAGTAAACAATCTTCATGTAGACTCTTATCCAATACACCGCACTAGAGCATAATTATTCTGCTTCTGGCTACAGACACCAGATCATCCAAAAGATTTAATTCATGCTTTCTTCGGACATCTTCTCAAGTTAATTTGAAATAGGCTATCAACTGGGTTATCAATTTGTGTATCAAACAGATTTTTCATTTTACTCTTGAAGAACAACAACAATTATTATGAGCTATTGCTAATTGTTTCCAGTGCAGCACAGTGGCATGTGCTATATCTTTTGGAGACAGCAACAAATGTGTCTGCTTTTGTGGATATACTTTGGACTCCACAGCTCCTGCATTGTACACACTGTGTGGAAAAGTTGGACATGCACAGCGCATACAATGTGGATGCTGTGGAGTTAAGCCGCTTCTCTGTTGCTAATACCAGTGTTGCAGAGCCAAGGCTCAACTATAGACTTTTTTTTCTGCTGGGCTAGTACTTCAGACTTATGTAAATGCTTTGCCAGCATTTTCACCACCATCAACCCAACAATCCAATACAATACAAAACAATACAATACAATATTTTTACATTTATTATTATTATTATTGTTGTTGTTTACTATACAATAACAAATAAACTAATAAAAATATTAATTAGTTTAATTACTTGCAATAATCACTGGAAATTATACAGAAAAAAAAAAGCCCTGATGGTTCTTCTGTATGTAGCAATTTGAAAGTAAATGTCACTAAAGGTTTTACTAAACAGGTTTCATTAAACAGGTGTTCCTGCGATGTTTGTGACCATCTGGGCCAGTGTGAGAGCCACTCTTGCTGACACTGAGTAAGTGTTTGTGTTTGAAATCGTTTGCCAATATTACCATGTGTACATTTATACAGGAATGCAATATTAATTCAGCTTGGGGAACAAAAAAAATATTCTCTGTGTGGTAAATAATGTATGCATGCACAGGACTTTTGCAAAAGACTCTAGAAATAAAACACAGTACCTTTGTACACTATCTATTAAATATTAATAGGATGTCTGGATTGAGCTTTCTAAAAGTGACTGATCTGGTTTATGATCTACAGGTGCTGGGATTTAAGCGCAGGAAACCTGAAATGGATAGTGCAGATCCCTATTCTGTCAGCAATTGTTGTAAGTTTCCATAAATAAAAATGAAAAAGAAATTCATAAGTAGGCATTATTTAAGCTAATGATTTTGATGAAAATCATTTTTATATTTTAAAATCATGAGAAGTGTAAACTCTGTGTACAACTGTGTACAAATTTGACAAACTTTCATGTGTTTCAAGTAAATTGCAAATATTATATTAATTTGTCTACCAGTTCCTTTATTGTGAATGTAGTTATTTCATGTGTCTGTTAGTAATATGTCTCAATTATGATCTATTAAATTAGTGTATATACTTTTCCCCCCAAAGGTAAATTTTTTGTTGTTCCTGAATATAATTAGAGTCTTGGCAACAAAACTTAGAGAAACAAATGCAGGAAGATGTGACACCAGACAACAGTATAGGTAAGATTTTTCAACATTTAAACTTCTGAAATTACCATCTGAGATTTTTTATGCTTTTGAAAAAATATTTTTATGTTTATTATGGCTGCTTTTATTTGATCAAAATACAGTATGTAATACAGTATGCAGTAGTAATATAACTATTTAAAATAGCCGATTTCTATTTCAAATATATTTTTTAAAAAATTAAATATAATATTTTACATTTGTTGTATATATTTTTAATTTATTGTCTTATATTTAAAAACATATAATGATATTTAAAAAGTGTTAAATGATCCTTAAGAAATCATTGTAATTTGCTGAAGTTTTTTTCCCCTCAAGATTCTCTGAAGAATACCCTTTATTTGAAATAGAAATCTTTTGTAGCATTATAATGCCTTTACTGTTGTTATTTTTTTTTTTTTTATCAGTTTATTGATCCTTTCTGAATAAAAGTGTCCATTACTTTTACAAAAAATCCTATTGACCCCAAACATATACTTTGGTTCTTCATCTTTTTGTTTTCTTTTTCTTTATGCCACAGAAAGCTGTTAAAATCGACGCTGGTCCTCATGCCATTGTTTGGGGTTCACTACATTGTGTTCATGGCAATGCCCTACACAGAAGTGTCTGGGGTGCCGTGGCAAATCCAGATGCATTATGAAATGCTATTTAACTCATTCCAGGTAATATTTCAAAAAAGATGTAGACAATTAAAATTGTACAAAGACACCAAAATATTTTATTATTACTTGTATAATTATATTTTCAATTCATGCTCTATTTTCCAGGGATTCTTCGTTGCAATTATATATTGCTTCTGCAATGGAGAGGTAAGAATTACATTTTTATTTAATTGTTTATAATTAATTATTTTCACTTATGTCGGTACATTCTAGACAGGCTACCAGGTCAGTTTGTGTTTCAGTGGTTTTAAACAGCATGAACCTGCAATACTGGAGACTACAGATGCATGACCGTAGTCCTAGGACCCTAGCTTTTTGTTAGTAATTGCACTTTATACCATTTTATAGCTCTTACTAATAAATTCTTAATTTGCATTATTAATTTTCAGAAACAATTTACTGCTTTAATCATTTAATTTAATTGATATATTCTCTTAAACCCACTGAGTGACAATTCAAAAACCAATCATATGTTTATCAGTAGTTGTTGCAGTGTTGAAATGTTGAGAAAATGCAGATTTTTGTAAATCCAGTGGTCAAATGCTTCACTCACCTGACTAGTGACTGGTCTTTGTGGGAATATCCACAAAACTGACAGATTTTCTGAATGCATATAAGCGATAGAATATTTTAGAAAGGAACATTTAAAAGGTAAAAAAAGAAGAATTAGGAAGAATCAATAAATTATAAATAACTTATCGCTTTTTTGTTTATATGTAATCAATAAAAAGCAAAAGTAATCTGATTGTGACTATTTTAAAACGGAATCTAATTACAAGGACTTCATTTTTAGAATCTGATTACATAATACAGATTACATGTAATCAGTTACTTCCCAGCTGCTTGTTTTTTTCACATATGTGACCCTGGAGCACAAAAGCAGTCTCAAGTCTCTGGGGTATATTTGTAGCAATAGCTAAAAATACATAGTGTGGGTCAAAATTATAGATTTTTCTTTTATGGCAAAAAAATCATTAGGATATTAAGAAAAGATCATGTTCCATGAAGATATTTTGTAAATTTCCTACCGTAAATATATCAAAACTTCATTTTTGATTAGTAATATGGATTGCTAAGAACTCCATTTGGACAACTTTAAAAGATGATTTTCTCAATATTTAGATTTTTTTGCACCCTCAGATTCCAGATTTTCAAATAGTTGTATCTCAGCCAAATATTGTCCTCCTAACAAACCACACATCAATGGAGAGATTATTTATTCAGCTTTCAGATATAAATGGACCCTTATGACTGGTTTTGTGGTCCAGGGTCACATATATTCACATTCTTATCACACTTTAGGTCCAAGCAGAAATCAAGAAGTCCTGGAGTCGGAGGACGCTCGCGCTGGACTTCAAGAGAAAAGCCCGGAGTGGCAGTAACACGTACAGCTATGGACCTATGGTGTCTCACACCAGTGTCACTAATGTGACCGCACGGGGCCCTCTGGCCCTGCACCTCACCACCCGCCTGGGGCCCGTCTCCCTCAACGGCCACCGGAACCTTCCAGGATACGTGAAGAACGGCTCGGTCTCTGAGAACTCCATCCCGTCCTCGGGACAGGAGCTCCATATACAAGAGGAAGAACCTTCAAAGAACTTCCAGGTGGAAAAAACCATCCCGGTGGTGGAGGAGGAAAGAGAAACAGTCATGTGACTTCACAAACCTTGATAAAAACCATGAAAAATGTTGAAGGATTAGAGAGTCCTTTGTTTCTCAGGATTTCCTCACAATTTGGGTTGTGAGACCATCTAAGACGTACAGTTGGAGCTAATGGACCAGATATGAGACGTGTCTTTTAAATGAGCCACAATATTCTTGCAAGACTGGAAGCTACTACAGGCACCAGGCCATCTTCACCAGCAGCATTCAGAGAATGAGAACAGATTTTTGCTTCAAAAAAATTTGTGTTGAACGCATTGTGCAATGGTGAGTTTGTTTCAGGATCAAGTCATATGAGATATATGGGCACTGTGGACCGTGAATTGTAAATAAGACACTCATATTTCAAAAATGTTTTTGATTAGCACTAATATAATGTTATTTACAGATGCGACTGCCAGTAGGGACACTCTTTGTATTATGATAGCAGGTTTGTGTTGGTGGAATGTGATATTTATATGTCTTTAAGCCTTAAGCAGTTGTGACTTGTTATATCCATGTGTTTAATCCGTAGATTTGCCAAATCTTGCCAGACTGTCTTTTTTCTTCATGAGTGAATTCCCTCGGAATCTGTGTAGATTTATACAGTACAAGTTTGCATTATTGCCAGTGATGATGACGTGATTGGTGCCAGTGGTGAAACCTCAAAGGATTTTCTTATCAGGACCAACGCATGCTATACTAAGCATAAAAGAGAAATTCTGTCTGCGTTTTTCATTTTCAGGGTCGTTTTCGGCTGCCTTTACCATTGCAGTTTAGCATCCCTTACGAAAAAGAAGTTTATTCAAGTGTGCTATTAGTATACTTCTTTTCAACTAAAAATAGGAAAGTATGCTTTTAGTTTACTTTTTATATACTTATCAGAAATATACTTAAAATGACATTTAAGCATACTTGACTTATACTTACAAAAAGTATTAATATATTTGAGCTGTACTTGTGCTCCTAGAATCCGTGTTTTCATTGTTATACAGTAGAGGGCGCTAGTACACATCTTCTGCACAGAATTTCCAAAAAAACACAAGTGAAGAAGAAAAAGAAACAACAGATACTAACACATGTAATCTAACACGATCATCTGACATGAAACAGCATCAAAACTGTAACGGTTATGGAATAAAATGTCAACCGATGAAGAGGTAATAATTACAGTCAAGCTTTGGAGTGTTGATCGACTCCTTTTTCAGCTTTTTGTTCAAAATGTTATTTCTTTATTTTTTATGAAACTTACCCACATTAAATTGTTTAGAAAAAGAATGCATGAAGCTAGAATAAAATGTTTTTGTTTACAAGCAGATACTCTGTTCTTTCTTTTGATGTTTTTTATGTTCATACATTCATATAACAAAATATATACAAATAAAAACCTAAATAGGGACAAAGTAGTATACTTAAAGTATGATGTGAAGGTCACTTAAAGAAAACTTATGAGTATACTTGCAGTATAAAACTACTAAACTAGTAGTTTACTGAGACTATACTTCAAAGTGTACAAAGTATTTAATTAGTAAACTCTCAGTATACCTATAAGTTCACTTTTAGTATAAATGCAGTACAAACTACAAACATAGAGGTAAACTAGTTGTGTACTCAAAGTTTACTACTGTTATACTTAAAAGTATACTTTTATATACTAGAAAGTGGGCGAATTTAGTCCCAAGGAGTACTGAAACAGTACATGAACACTGATATTTATATACTTGCTACATAAAGGATACTTAAAAATATACCTGAACTTTACTTAAGTATACTTTAATAAAATAAACCTGAAGTATACTACTTTTTGGTAAGGGCTGCCTATACCAATAGTTTATAATACTGTTTCCGTTTTATCACTAAGACCATTGTTTTCATCCAAAGTGGAAAATTGTCATATTGTCTGATCATGCATAAGCAATACAATAATTCTTATTAACAAGCCATGTCATTCATATCTGAAGCACAAACAGTGCAGATGAGTTATGCATCAGCTGACATTTAGTACTTAAAGTAAGGTGTGCATTCACATATTTAACCCTACAGTAACAGCACTACTAATTAGTGCCTTATATAACACTTAACAGATTATTACAGTTTGCATTCAACAGGAATATTTTCATAAATATACTGATGTTTTTTTTTTAAATAATGCATTAAAGAAAATTATTATATTGCCTTAGAAAATATCCTTTGGCAGCACCCAGTATACCTTTCATTTCCTTTTTAGATGACATATTTCAAGTGAATAAAATACGCCTCTCATTCTGAGTAAATCAATTAACAGCATCATTATGCTCTGTGTTTTCATGGAATTGTGAGTCTCCATTAAAGGCATCATAAGAGCGGTTCACTGAAAACCCCTATACATTATTATACATTATCCTCATTATCGTGTAATGAATGACTGTCATATTTTTCACATCTAGACTCCATCCTGAAAAGGCTTTTATTATACCTGCTCATGCTTCATTCCACTGCCTCACATTACATTCAATCGTTTCATCATAATGTTTCATGCATTACTGTAAATGAGAAGCTGGAAATCATTTTTTACAGCCATAAGGAAGAACAAACTGAAGTCAGTATTGTAGGTTTAGAGGCTCATGGTCTGTTATGTGTAATATAATGCTGCTTTTTTGTTACTCCATGTATATATGTCAATATTGTGTTTACAGATTACACGAAAATGTCCACACAGTTATGAGCTAAATGTTCCTCTGCATATGTTTTAGAATGTAATACTGATATGGAAAGGAATGATTTTATATGCTGGCAGTTTTTTCAAGGTTTTTTTTTTTTCTTTTCATATTTCAAGCAATTTGTGTTTGCTACTCAATAAATTCAAACCATTTCTCAACAAAATAAACTTTAGCAAAATATATACAGTACATTCTGCTTTTCTTGAATTTGAACTTGAATTTGAGCAACATTTCAATCATGTTTTACCATTAAATGTAATCTATTATTTTCAGTTGTATTATTTATAAAATGTCATCTATTTTTGCACTTTTCATGCCTTGCTACTCAATAACATTGAGCCTGTTGGTTTTAGATAATAACAGGGATCGATTTGAAAATAACTGCTTGAATGATACTGAGGTTTCATGACAGATCAATCAGTCAAGAAATTGATCTTGATTTTACTGCTTTGAATATTTCTGCTTTACTCATGTGCATATTTTATTACATCCCATCATTCTTCATGTGCTCGGTAGAAGTGTTTTTGACACACTGCAACAAAAAATGAATATTCTTTCTGCAAAAATCTGAATTTCTGTTGTTGTTGATGTTGTTTGATACATTAATGCAAACTAACTTTTCTATGTACACCAGTGTTGTATATTTTTAGTGCTGATCATGTGTGTATCATGTGAATAATAAATGAAAATGTATAATTAACAGAGAATCATTTATTGTTAATATTTACAATTTACAATAAAATAAATATGCTGTAAATGTGCTTTTATAAATTTTCTTACAAAAAAAATTATAAAATAAAAAAATGGCTAATGAAAGTTTAGCACACACCATTAAGGTGACTAAATGTTCACGTTTCTTTGCAGGCTTCTTGGCACCGCCCTTTGCTCCGCCTCCTTTCCCTCCTTTTTCTTCTCCTTTTCTCTCCTCCTTTCTCTCCACCTCCCTTTTTACCTTTCCCTCCATCCGATGCCTCTTTCTTCGATGCTTCTTTCTCCCCCTTTTCCCCTTTCTTCTTTGTGGTTTCCTCCTTCTCTTCTCCCTTCCCTTCTTTTCCTTCTTTTGCACCCTTGCCTTCCTTTTTGCCTTCTTTTTCTTTCTTCTTTCCCTTCTCAGCATCAACCTTGCCCGCAACGGTTGGCACCTCCTCCTTCTTCTCAGGCTTAGCCGCTAAACCAAAGAAGAAAGAAAGAAAGATCAGGATTCTGTCAACAGTACTGATATATTTCATGAAATATGGGAACGCTTTAGTTAAAGACCAGTTTTCATTATTAACTAGTTGCTTATTAGCATGCATATTATATTGGCTGTTTATTAATACTTACAAAGCGCAAATGAATGCCTTATTCTGCAAGACTATTCCTTAACCCACACCATATCTAAATTTAACAACTGCATTATACCAAAAAGCAGCAGATTAGGAGTTCAATGAGGTAAAAGTCATAGTTAATGGTGAGAACTGCCCTTCATTGTCCTACGATGTAAAAATCTTACATTACTTGTGTGTGAAGCAATGTTATGCTCCTACATTTTTATGATATAAAATTAGCTTCAAAAGTCAAATTATTTTTTGTGTGTATTTTTTATAGGCGGTTTAGCTATGTTTTTCTTTTAACATGCTCTATAGACTATAAATAGATTGTGTTTCTGGCCTAATCAAAAATACACAAGCGAAACCCAGAGCAACAACAGGACGATTTTATAGCACTTACAGCATTTTCAAAACATACAATCAGCTTTCTTCAGCCTTTTATACTATCTATGTGCTAACATTGATCTATATTACAAAAGTGTGACGATTCCGTAAATGCATTTTCAGATTTTTAACAAAGCCTTTTCTCACTTTGGTTTGAGAGGCTTGAGATTGTCTTGAATCGTTCTGTGGCTGCTCTGAATTCCATCAAACATTTTTATGGGGAAATGTTCCAACTGTAATATTTTCCCTCCCGCACGTTCACCCTATGCACACAATCCCAGCGCATTCCTGCTCCGAGGGGCCATTCTTACCAGATGATTGATATCGGGACGCGCGTACAAGCTCTGTGAGACACACATGTTGCTTTCAAAAGAATAATATTTTTGTAATGTTTAATAGCATGCATTTATAATTGGACCAACATGATAGAATCCCCGTTAGACAATAAAAGGATGTGCAACCCAAAACTTGAGCTAAAGTAACTCAACAAATGAATAAAATACTGTATGTTTTAATAAGCAATTGTTATGCAGGAGTTTGTCACATTTAAACATGTTGGCTTCAAAGTGTTTTTCTTCAGGTGGAAAAAAATGTTTATATATTTCCAAACACAGAGCAAAAGCAATTTGAAAGCTTACATTCGCTTTTAAAATGTCTATTCTGTCTGTCACGAAGGTGTAGAAATGCAATGCGATGTGTCATCGGCATATGAAAACTGTGTAATTTGCAGTTGACACAGATTTTCCATTCATTCAGCAGCTATTAGCACAGCAGTCACCCAGAACAAAACAATAAATCCCACAGTTTCATGTCTTAAAAAATAAAACGGATCTGAGCATGAAAGAGCAGTGAAAGGCATGGAAAATATTGCATCTCTTTACAGTGTTATTTGCATAATTTATTCCTGATGATTCTTGATTATTTACACCACATTGTGGGGATTTGGGTTTGTTCCTTGCAGTCGTATGGATTCTGAAGATTTGGATTACAGCACACAAATAAAATTGATTCCTTTTTTAAATATGTTGAGTTTTTTGGTATATTTTATGGTTCTATTGTCAGTCACAGCATGTCAAAGAAAACTCCTTTTGTGTCCCATGGGCCACGGCAAACAAAGTAAATATTACATGATGTTAATGTTATTCATTTTAAGGGTTTAAAGTGTAGTCATGTTTAACATAATGTACTTTATTCAAAAAAACGAGCTGGCAGCAGAAATCACACAGAACAGAACAAAATGTTATCATTTCATGTTAAGTAAACAAGTAAACAATTTAATAATGCAATTGTAAACATAAGGCCATTGATATGACAACTAAAAACATCAATAATAATAAAATTAATGCCGCCATTTCAACATTCATAAGTATTCATTTTAAGGTGTCATCAATACATCAGTTTTATACAATTAAATGTTGAAAATACGTAAGTATTTGTATGTTTAGATGCTGTAAATACATCAGTATTCCATGTTTTAGTGTCTGGAAAAAATGTAAGTAAATGTACATTTTGTAGAACCAAATACGAATTATCATGAGATCACGTTGGCCTGTAAGAGTATGCATTTACATCCCTCCACTCACCCTGTTCACGCAGACATGAGCGCTTTCCATTACACTATTGCAAACCAAGCGAGAATGGAAGGCATTATAATTATAACATTATTATATAATGTTTTCTCACCCTGAATGAGACATGAGATAATCTGACAGATTCTCTCATCGTGTCGCTGGTTAGCCTCCTGATTCATGTGTTTTGAGGCGTGGTTTTGGAGAGTGATTTGCAGAGAGGGTGGGATCTTATGCTTTCAAAGTTAGCTTGCTCTTGATAGCCTCTCTGAAATCACCTAGCTTTCATATACAGTATAATTAATTAATCAATTAGAGTGGGAATGTGCATTGCTGTATTCAATTCAATTCAAGTTTATTTGTATAGCGCTTTTTACGATACAAATCATTGCAAAGCAACTTTACAGAAAATTAAGTTTCTACAATATTTAGAAGTAGCTTATAAGTGATGACTGTCAGTTTATGTGCATACAGCAGAAATGTTCGGAAAAATCAATTAAAGATGTAAACAAACAGACGATGAACACTATTAACAGCAATTATGCAATCAAACTTATAGCAAAATGTGGTAGTTCTGTATCTCATCTCAGGGTTAGCATCATCTGAGGTCCTCTGAGGGGTTGGCATATATGTGTCAGTCCATTTGAAATGTTGCCTTGTGAAAGTGAACTGAAAATTAAAATGCAACATTGTTATAATTATGGTGAAGTGGATTTACTTACTGTTGAGTTAACAAAAGTTATCATGTGCATTGTAATGTTTAAAGTAGATATCATAACAAATGTCACCAGACTTGGAAGATTTTAAAATGAGCAGTTCTTCATAAATTTGTACAACCTTACCTTCCTGCTGTGGAAGTACAAGTGAAATGTGGCTCAGTGGTAGAACATTTCGATTCCCAGGGAACACATGTTAGGTAAAAAATGTTAGCCTGAATGCACTGTAAGTTGCTTTGGATAAAATTGTGTGCCTAAATGCATGAATTTGAATTTGAAATGCAGAAGATAATGAGCACTGCAAGTGCTAAAAAGTGGCAGAGCTACATAAGCACATCTATAGCATTAAACAACAAACTAAAAGAAAATGTATTTGAAAAAAGAACACTTGAACATACATCTTGTTTGGAACAAAGCAAACATACATCTGAAAATGCCTTCAGTTTACAAATAAAGTACTGTATTTTGTAGCAGAAGTAGGGAATGTATAAGGTGCTATAAACAAAACGGTTAAAACTGTTTCCATAAAAGCAGGAAGGCACTCAAAGCCTCACCATATTCTACAAATATTCATGGCTAAAGGTGTTGCATTCACTTTGCTGCAAGTATTGCTGAACATTCACAATTTAGTTCAGTCTTTTATACTTTTACTTAACAAGGGGCATATAAATGATTTGGGAAAAACATTTTAGTAAAAAAAGTGCAGGTGTCCAACAATATAATAACGGTTCTTACACGCTTACCTCTAAACACATTTTCATGCACCTACAGTTTTTTCAGTTGATAACATTTTGCACAATCTAAATGGATTCCATGGCTCCTATATCTTCCATTTACTATGAAATAACGTCCAACCTGCGTGGGGCAGACATCCGTGAGGTTAATGATTTGGCCTCCGAGCTGAAAGGTCAGAGATTGAATCTCAGGGTTAGTAAGGAGTGTGAGTGAGGCCGGTCTTGGAGAATTACCGAGACGACTCTTTGTCTCTGCTCCTCAGTTCTTCCAGCGGTTCTGGACCTGAAACCGGTCATGCTCTGGGTAATTCATTAAAAGTGTGGAAGGTAAACATGGATAATGAAATACTTTTGCAAACACTCCTGCGAACATAGATGTTTTCAAACTGAATTAATGCACAGTTTTGTGACAACCATCTACTGCTTAGATACCAAGAACAAGCCTGACAAGTGAGAAAAACCAACTAAAATAAACATTTATACTGCTGAACTGTTTGATTTTTTTTTTTCATACTCAATGGAAACACAAAACCAAACCAACAGGTTGACTTTCAAAAACTCCACAGTTATGAAGTAGTCTTAGGTTTTAAGATGATGTAATGATTATTATATCAAAATAATAATAATAATAATAATTTGTTGGATATAGTTACTTATAGTTACTAGAAACATTGACATAGCACTCTCGTACACGTCAATCAATTCACTAAAAACCACATAATAAATAAAAAATTATTACCTTATGATCCATGTTTTCAAATCCACATCATTTAGAATATCACAATATTAATGTCTGTCAAAAAAAAAAATAACGTGCAAAACACATGGTAGTATTATGGGAAGCATAGGTACAGCAAGTGCATGCATTACCTGGAAAACCCACACTACCAGATGTTTTGACTACCTCATCGCTTTCCAAAAGAAGGAGAATTTTGCGGCCCTGAATGGCTTCAGCATGTTGTCTGTATGTCATGTACATAATACATAATGCACAAGAGTATAAATTTGGGAGCACAAATCCTCTCTAATTAAGAAAAAGCACCAATGAAATTTAGCTAGTGGATTTTGCATGCTCAGCCACTCCCTGTGCACATGGGTATAAATAGGCGACAGCTGCATCCACTCATCAGATTTTTGCTTCGGAGCCGAGTGAATGAACACAGTTAGAGATTCAACAAGCAAATTCTCTCTGCTGCTGGAAGAAGGGGCTGTTCTGGGTGGTGTTATGGCACAATCAGCGGTGTCCCTGTTAATTCAGCGATTCCCCTGGGTGCTTCATCTAAAAGAGCAGTTTCTGATCGAGGACGGCTCGCGTCTTTTTAAAGACATCATTCCATCCGTGTCCTCTTGGTTGCGGTCGTTTCCTATCCTCTGTTGACAGCCACGGTCGTTGTCTTCAGTGTCTGGGCATCCAGGTTGCTGAAGCTGCATTTGTGGATGGTTTGCGTTCACTGTGACCGTATAACCATGGCAGCGCTGTGATCGCTCCTCTCTCTCCTCACGGGGATCGGAGAGGCTCCCTGTGTCACTACCCATGCTGGCTTCTCTGCCAGGAGCAGAGAACCATCAGCTAGTGCTCTGGGCGATCTCTCCACCGGGACAGTCCCCGCGGACCTCTCACTCCTCCCGCAGCAGCTGTTCTGTGCGGCTCCCTGGTGATTCTGCTGTGCCGTCTCACACCATGCCTAGCGTTTCATTCGGTTTGTCGATAGAGGATCAGATGTCTCAGATGTCAGAGATGATCCTCTGAGGATGAAGATTCAGCAGGGCTGCAACCCCTCAGATGTTGTTACCACCGCCAAATCAGACCCAGTGTTGATGGCCATGCTTTCCCGGGCCACCGTGAGCATCGGGCTGGAGCGTGCACACCTCCCAGTCCTGAGCCCTTGCGGCAGGATGATTGGTTCCTCGACATGGGCCGTGGCTCGTGACCATGCCCTGCCCTGGTTCCTTTCTTCCCGGATGTGCATGAGCAGCTGATGAAGGTCATGGATGGCCCATTTTCGGCTGGAAATGCGGTGCTTTCTGGGCCATCTAGCATGACTTCTCACCGCTGCTTCACTGTGGGTATGTCGATAGTCCCTTTGATACCATTTACACGTAGTTTTGGAAGCATGGCTCATGCTGCCCAACCCATCTTTCAGAGGCAGGACAGTGGTACCACTGAAACACTTTCAGAGGCTCCTGGGGCATATGGCATCCACAGCCACAATCACACCACTCGGATTGCTGCATACGAGACCACTTCAGCACTGGTTACACTCCAGAGTCCTGAGATGGACGTGGCACCACGGTACACTTCGTGTGACTCAACATGTTGCCACTCATTCAGCCCCTGGACAGACCTTGTCTTTCTACGGGCTAGAGTGCCCTTAGACCAAGTGTCTCGGCATGCCTCCAGTGCAGGCTGGTGCCTTACATGCAACGGGCAGGCAGCCTCTGGGTTCCTGGACAGGGCCTCGACTGCTTTGACAACATCAACTGCTTCAAGTTGCTGGCAGTGCTACTAGCGTTGCGGCGGTTCCGGCTGCTGCTGCTTGGCAAGCATGTGTTGGTCCGCACAGACACCACTGCGACCGTTTCGTACATCAACTGGCAGGGTTGTCTACAATCACATTGCATGTCACAATTTGCCCGCCATATCGTCCTCTGGAGTCAGATGTGGCACAAGTCGCTGCATGCAGTCCACATCCTGGGTGAGCGCTAATGTGCAGCCGATGCACTCTCACAGCAGCTCACGTTTCTGAGGGGTGCCAGAAGGTTAAATTCTCCTAGGCCACCCCCTGGTGCCCTCCAGGGATCTCCCTGCCATCCTGGCTGGCTTTCAATGGGATCCCTTTGAGCCACTATACTCAGATGAGCTTAATTCCATCTGCTAACCAATCCCGAGGTGAGCCGTGGCCCCTGGGGGTGTGGGCTCACACCACACAGAGTGTTGCCTCTTGCTATGTGTTGGTGCATGGCACCTCTCTGGCAGACATCTGTAGATCTGCAGGCTAGGCAACACCGAACACCTTTCGCAAGAGTTTACAGTCTCCACATTGAACCAGTTTCTTCCTGTGCGTTGGGTAACAGATAAGTAGTGGGAAGAGCAGGCCAGTGTCGTGCTTGTATTGGTGTTAGCTTGCACGGGTCTCTGGTCAGCCCCTGTTACTGGGCTAGGTGTCCATATGGCTTGATTCCCTTCGGACAATCCCGTATGTGTATAAAAATTTTCAATGGTAAGGTTTTCCCTCTCGGTGAACCTGTGTCTTCCCTTCGACAGACCATTCTGTCAGTCTATGCTGGCAGTCATTCCGCCCTACCTGCCTCAGAGTCCCATTCCATTATGTAGTACTGCCCCAGGCTTGGGGGTCAGTCCATATCAGTGTCTCCACATGGTACCTTACTATGGTAGGATGTGGCCTTTGTAGCCGCCCTTCTCTGGAAGGCTTGCTTCCCCATAGTTACTGCCAAACTGTAACAACAAATAGGAAAGATTTGAAGCAATCTTTCAATGAAGGTTCAAATCTCTTCTGTTAGGAAATTTCTGTGGTGAAAGGAACAGCGGCTTGGCTATCACCAGCAGCGATGTACTCACCTTTGGTCCCTGGGGGTACCAAGGTCAGCAATTTTGCGCTTGGGCGGTGGGGGAAGGTTATGACCTTTTGCATAGCATTTGTCAAGACACCATGGCTGCTTGTCAACATTTTTGCAATGCCATAGGTGGAGCGGGTGTTGATGTTGTGTTCGGACCCCTAATGTCGTCAAACAACATTCATAGAAGGCAAGGGCAGGCAAGGCAAGTTTGTGGTTATTCAACATTTAGTACACAATGGTGAATTCAAAGTGCTTTACATAAAAGAAGGTAAAATAATCATGAAGAAAAATAATAATAACAAAATAAATAATAACAAAAATAAAACAAGCAATTTTAAAAACATAAAACAGAAGTGAAAAACTCACTAGCCAAATTTCATTGGTGTTTTCTCTTAATCAGAGAGGATTCTGGCTCCCAAGTAAGACCCCTAATGTCGTCATCGACATAACATCTCTGTTCCCTCCATCAGGGAATGAGGGTTACGTACATTACCGAGACATTCTTCAATCACTGAAATTGAATCGGAATGATCAGGGACAGAGTGAAATACTTCACATGCGTTAAAAGAATAAAAAACCAATCCAAATGAAAGACCTCACCATGTTAGGAAACATACTTCAACATGTGTTGTTTCCCCAATGAAAAACAAGAAAGTTTGTACGTATTTGATGGACATTTTTTATGCATAAATTATGCATTCTGATTCTGACATTTCTGATTTGAGTTGTTTTATATTTTGACTGATCCTTTTTTTTCATAATTTTGGCCATAGAAAACTGTTAAGTGACAATTTACACATTCACTAGTTTAAGGAATAGTATAAGGCAAAAACAGGTAAGGAATATGGAAAATTGAAAAGCATTTTTTCCCCAGCTAGGATTGCAGTTAAGCTGCTCATGGAAGAGGTGACTTTTCAGCTCTTTTGAATATTGTCAGGGAATTCAGCTTGACTCATATGCTGAGTGTTATATATTACTTGACCTTTGAAAAGAGATGATTTTTATCAAATGGTAGTTTTATCACTAATTCTTCGCCGTTTGTTTAAAAATTAAGGCCAAATATCAAAGTTTGATAAAAATATTGTTATACACTTCTTCAATTAAAAGATGATAAATTGTTACATTAGTTGGTTACATTTAATTACCCGGAAGCAGATTTTGATTTGTGTGTGTGTGTCTGTGTGTGTTTAAGCTAAGTAGAATCTAATCAACGGCTAAAAAAAATGTTTTTTTTTGTTTCTATGTGCCACAAATCAATTTTAAACTAATTAGTGGATATATTTAACACACTTTTCAAAACATACAAATGCTTTTGTGAATTACATTAGATGAAAAATGCAGTTGTAATAAGAGTGATGAAAACTGAGATGAGAGTTCTCCCAAATTTGTGCATTAGGGCGGCTTGTTTCATACTGCTATGCGAATATGGCCCCTGAATTCACAGTAGTTGGAAAAACCACTTTAGATTAGGGACCACTGTTCACTATTAACAGGGTTATTAACATGCATATAACTAGCATATTGCTGTTTCTTACCACATATTAATGCCTTATCGCATGACATATTTAGATAATTAACTTAACATTACCTAAAATAAACTACAACAACTACTTTACTCTATCCTTAAGGAGCAAAGTTCGTTAACAGTAAATATTTGTTTGTTGTTGTGTTTTTTTTTCTACGACAAAACTGGAGAATAGTGTAAATGGAGGGTTTGATCACACAAGGTATGTACCCTTGTGCTTTATAAGCACTCGACGTACTCTGAACGCAACGCACAATTCAGGACGCTACTCTCTGAATGATATTCAAATCCACATTGTTATGGGGGAACCTAATTAATCAAGATGTAGCCACTTGGTGGAAGCCAGAAGCATTATTGCGCATAGCGGTCTGTGAAAAATGCACGTTTCCACAGAACCACGCCACAGAAGTGTGGTGGATGTATTCCAGCCATGACACATAAGGAGCAGGCATTCGTATGGCGCCTGATGAGGGGGGAGCTCTTCCTGTGCTAAATGGTCTTCAATGGTATCTGGGAGAGTTCCATTAGAATGTCTTTAACTCTAATGATGAATATATAGTGGGAGTCAGGGTTCGTGGGGGTAAGTGGGCACGAGCCTCAGAAGTGGTTTGTTTTGTTTCAAGAATACTGCGTTATCCCTTGGCACTGTGTGTGCGTGCAGTTCTCCACACCTCATTCAGGCGCAGATGGAACGCCCAATGTGAGTTCCATCTCAGCATATCTGCCCGTTTTCGGAGACCTGGTTGCGCTGTTAAAATTTATCGGGCTTTTTACCGTCAGTTAAAGAATGCTTTATCAACATGCTCCTATTGAAATAACGATGCTACAAAATATCCTTTTGACAGACGACTAATGTAACAGTGCCACCAGTGGACCAATGCAAAAATGCTGTGCATGCTGAGGGAGGGCATTTATTTTTATCTTCAGATGTGAAAACACCTATTTGAAGTTTTGTTGCCTTTCCATGTCTGTGTTTAGTATCCTCCGAACCCAAAAAAAATTGGTAGCAAGTATATACTAGTCTCTAACACTTAGACTTTAATTCATTTCAACCAGTACAGTAATTTTTGCTACAAGTAAGTTGCAATCTCAACCCTGTTGAAGGAATGTAGAGTATTAGCATTTTCTCATGGCAGAGAAGCTAGAAATAACGCCAGGATGATAGATTTATTAAACTGTTGACAAGTTTTATAGCTAGCTATGGTAGTATATTAAAATAGTACTGTATGTACTAAGGAAATAAAAAACTTCTTGCATTGCATTAGCCAAGCATTCACATATGCACATTTGTGTAAACGAAATGTTTCTGGCATCTGAACCAAAAATATTCATCCCTCAACAATGGCAAAAACAACAACCCAAACTGGTTACAAAAGACCGTGTATCTAGTGGATGTTCACATTGGAAAACAACTGAAAAAAAGCGTACAAAAATCACCTATTAAACATGTACGAGCAGCATAGTTTTAAACTAGTTTGTAAAAATCCACTTCTCCAGTGGCGTTTCACTACTATTTTACTTGACTGAACCACCTCAATTATCAGTGAATGCGTGGTCAAAACAAACGTGAATCAGTCCAAAAACTGTTTCGCGCGCAATCTGTTTGGCCAACACTGGAAAAGAAAGAAACCGGACTTACAAGAATGATTAATGCATGATGATTGTCAAATGCTGGTTCAGTACAACACACAGCATACAGACACATGAATTCTACCAGTTTGCATATCAAATTCTGATTCTAGTGCATGAAGAAAACAAACTCCATCTGGATTGAGCACGTGAAAATTATTCTCCACGCACATTTGATCACTTTCTATGGTGATGAAAACTATCTCTTCACTAGAGTACACCACACGCTCACTGGCACCACGCAGTCTGTAATGACATTCAGTGAACACTGATCCTATATACTCCATGACACTACTTGTAGGTATATAATCTATCCTAGTGTAAATGTCTGAATATGGTGTTCATAAGTCAGTAGCAGAGCACAAGGGAATAAAACTATGCCTTAACTGAGCAGATACTAATAAGATAGATGTAACTCAATAACTTATAATCTATGGATACGTAGAGCGTTCATAGATAGCAATAGATTATAATACTGCCTTTCATAACGTCAATGCAGCAAACAGTTGTTGCTAAATAAGGGCTATAGACATACTAGTCCGTAGATAAGAAATCAGAGGACAACTTATAGGTCATCTACGGGACCAATCCTCTATCACAATCTAACCCAGCACGTCTTCATGTATCTAACATGTTGCAATGCTCGCTAATGTTATCTATAATACAATCCAGTAAAAAGGAACATTTTTTCAGTACAAAGGTCACAGTGCTTTCACTGATATGTGATGTGTGGGCGGTGAGGGGGGATTTTTACAAGTGTGTCTCACAATATGACAGAGCTGCTTGATTAATAGTGTGATTTTTTGCAGAAGCAGAGACTATAACAGAAACTTGCACAAGTGTAGACTAGAGTATGATTACTAATATAGATCTCCATTGTGTAAATTACTCAAAATGCTTAACTTATATAATCACCTACTTCTGCACAATACCATAATCGATAACTTACCACTACCCTGCAGTGGCGCCACATACTCTTCTGACTCTTTTCCACGAAATGCGTGATAATTGCAATTGCAATTCCTAAACTCATGCTAAAGTAGGCAACAATTCTAGACGCTAAATAATTGAGAGACTAACAGTGTAATTACTGGTGCGTATTATTGACTAGTCTTAATGTCTGAATTGTGTGTTTAACTCAAAGTTATGGTGAGCTGAATGCATCAGTCTGTTCTGTGTGTGCAACAACACTATTTTCTGCTTTACAACTGAAATCCGTTCATAATTGCTGAACTTTACAGCATTGACAATGTTATTTTATTTCCTGTTTATTACTGTAAAGCTGCTTTGAACATAAATTATATCATGACAACTCTCTGAGGGTTTGGTATGGTAATGACAATGTTAATGTGTTTGGTCTAAGAGAAATAGATCTGCTACGTTGACTTGCTTCTGCCAGTACATTCACAAAATGCAATGTGAGCATGTTAGAAATACTGCTGACACATATAATATATATGAAATAGCCCCCATATATAACATACATAAAATCACCCCATAGCAGATCTATACAGGTGGAGCTGGGGAAGGTGGAGGGTTTCTGAATTGCACTGCAACAGCTAAAACAAACTCTAGCCGAGTATTTGAATGTTAAGCTGCAAGATCATTGGCTGTTGATACAAAAAGAACCAAATCAGCTACACCATGTGATGATGTCATTATGTCAGATTGAGTTAGACCTCTCAATAGTACCTTCAATACCATGACTTAGGTGCCCTTGAGCAAGGCATCGAACCCCCAACTGCTCCCCGGGCGCCGCAGCAAGAAAATGGCTGCCCACTGCTCCGGGTGTGTGTTCACAGTGTGTGTGTGTGTTCACTGCTCTGTCTGTGCACTTCGGATGGGTTAAATGCAGAGCACGAATTCTGAGTATGGGTCACCATACTTGGCTGAATGTCACGTCACTTTCACTTTCAGATTGCGCCATCTAGAGTTTCATGCCAGAACTTTGGATATAACTTGAATGTGCCAAGCTTTCCCAAAACTGCCCATATATATATACAGGTGCTGGTCATATAATTAGAATATCATCAAAAAGTTGATTTTTGATCAATTCCATTCAAAAAGTGAAACTTGTATATTATATTCATTCATTTCTCTAGATTAAATCTACCATGTAGCTATTAGTTGTAGTTCTACATTAATACATCAGATAATCAACATACACACTGACAAAGAAAGTAAAGCAATAACACTTTGTTTTAACTATTCAGAGTTGTTCACAGTGTTAAAGAGATGGATTCTCATGCTAAAACATGGCCAAAGTTTTAAAAAAAAAATATGGACGCATGACAAAGGGAATTTCTGTGCCTAAAATCTCAATTTGGGTTGGTATAAGTTTTGGATGCTGTTTTTTATTCGATTGTGGAGTTAATGACGTAGACAATGGTGGAAATCTTATATGCGCCATGTTCTCTCGGTAAAAGCAGCCCGCGCACACGTCGACCAGGAGGTTTGTGATTCTGCGATTTAGAGCACGACTCTCATGGGAAATCCTCGGGCAGCGCTGCATAGGATTTGTCTGAGAATGTCTCCAAACAAGTGTGTTTGTTGGAGTGAGTTAAAGTTTACGTGTTCAGCTTCGCAAAGAAACTCAGCGTTACAGTGAATCAGTGGATGCAGTAGTGTTTTTCCGGGGCAAGCAACGGCGTGTAGCAAGTGCTTTATTTGTATTTTTCATCTCAGTGACTAATGTATTTACCGAATAGAGTCACTGATTGCCTATGAATTGTACATTGTCTAGGGTTACAACATCTAGGCGGTCTGAGGTGTTGTAGGCCCCATTCATGTATGTGTAATGGACATCAGCTGATTATACTTTTTGTTGCGCAGTACCTTGTGCGCGAAAATAGTATCTGTCTGCTACTGTATATGAGCGGCGTCAAATCTTATAGTTCCTGTAATAGTGATGAACTATCTTAGGAACGTGCAGCACAACTCAGTCAGGACCAATCGCACAAGCTGTAATTTTCTATAGAATTCTGGCCAATGCGTGAAAAACTTATGGACATATGAAAGTTGCAGACACACTAGTCTAACAGCCACTCAAGGTTAAATCTTGCGCTTGGGCGGGATAATATTTGCCCCTTCAGTAATCACGAGTACAAAGAAAGGATTTTTAGAAATCTTGGCCAACTGAAAAGTATGAACATGAAAAGTATGAGCATGTACAGCACTCAATACTTAGTTGGGGCTCCTTTTGCCTGAATTACTGCAGCAATGCGGCACTGTGTGCAGGTGCCAAGTCCTGTTGGAAAATAAAATCTGCATCTCCATAAAGTTGGTCAGCAGCAGGAAGCATGAAGTGCTCTAAAACTATCAATGCGTATACCTTGCACCTCATAAAACACAGTGGACCAACACCAGCAGATGGCATGGCACCCCGAACCAACCAAACAATCACTGACTGTGGAAACTTTACACTGTGACCTTCTAAGCATACGTCTGCGATGTGTTGCCGTCGCTCCACGGCGTCTATCCTCCAGTACATCTGGGACTCTCTGACATCTTCCAAAGAATCTATGGCACCAGAGTGACTGTGTTCATATCACATAAGGCACACTAACTTTGAATCCCGCCACTATCGCAGCATGACCATGTCTTCACTGTTCCTTTCATTGAAGCGGACGCTTCGGACCTGTTCTGCATTGTTCAAGAGTGGCTTGCCACTGAACCAAGGAACTGGACCGCTTGGACCGCATGTGTCTACTCAAATTCAGTCGTGCGGACACACTCTCTCGGTCCTGAGCACGACTCCCTGCTGCGGCTCCCAGCTCTTTATGACCTCTCACCTACGTTTGAATTGGGTTTTGTTTCACATCCTCTCCAGGTGCGGTTATCCCTATTGCTTGTACACTTTTTTTTCTACCGCATCTTTTCCTTCCCTTTCGCTTCTCTATTAATGTGCTTGGACACAGAGCTCTGTGAACAGCCAGCATCTTTTTGCAATGACCTTTTGTGTCTTGCCCTCAATGGTCATCTTTTGGACAAACTGGTCAAGTTCAGCAGTCTTCCCCCAACGCGCATGATTGTGTGTCGCCTTACAGAACTAGACTGAGAGACCATTTAAAGGCCTTTGCAGGTGTTTTGAGTTAATTAGCTGATAGAGTGTGGCACCACAGGTGTCTTCAATATTGAACTTTTTCACAATATTCTAATTTTCTGATATACTGATTTGGGATTTTCCTAAATTATATCGAAAATCATGCAAAAATAAGCTCATCCCAGCAGAGTGTTTTAGGAAAGTAATGGGGTACTGCCATTCTGAAGTCGTGTGCGCTTGAAAAGAACAGAGACACGAGTAGGAAAGATATTGCTTTTTACTCATTTATTACTGTATATTTGCTAAGATGAATCTAAGGCTGAATTTTGTAAGGATTTGCATAGGTTCAGCTTACACCTACGACAACAGATTCTAATCGCAGGCAAAACACTCTCAAAGACACTGCCGAGGGCATAGGCATTTTTGACGAACCCAGGTTTCATCAATCATTAATTATTCTTGATGGTTCTTTTCTAGCACTAAGGCACGCCGGATTGGCAGCCTGAAGATCTAGCATGCAGAGCAGAAAGAACAGGAGATTTTGAGGGCGGGATCACTCATAAGTGACTGGAGCTGGCAGGTTCATCTTCTCCGCTATACCAGCATGGTACGTTGTGCCACAATACCACGAGTCCTGTACCTGGATCAGGATAGACTGTCTGCAAGAGCTAGCCATTCCTCAAGAGCTGAGTCAAACACACAAGAGAACGTGAAAAGAGGGAAAAGAAAATACAGATAGGAACAAAAGGAACAGAGTAATAGCACTGGAAAAAGATGGCAGATGACATCAGAGACATCAGCTGAAAGAATAGATTTTAAATGAAATCGCAAGAAAATATGGTGATAGAAATGTTTAAAAAGAAAAATAGAGATTCAGGGACTGATGTGTGTGGCTTTTCCTAGATTTCTATTCAGGAATGGTAAATCTGTATCAACGTGCCTATTGACGACAAGTCAGTACAGAAGAAAAAAAAACAAACACGGCTCAGAGGGGTCTGGAATAAATTGTAGTTTGATTGGCTCGAGAATGAGAGTGCTGCAATCTCGACGCTGACCATACGCAAACTGTAATAGGTGACGATCCATGCGTTTTATCGTTTCTAACCAGCCAAAGGACAATACCAAGGGCAGTATTTTTTTTTTCCACAGCTATTATGAAAATTCTCTTGGCTACAATACAATGTTTGTCATGACAAAGTTGTTGCTAATAAGAAGCACTAAGATGTACCATCATCTTCCATACTATGAAAAACCTATGTTTCTTGACGCTCCCTACTAAGGCGTACTACTTTGGGTCTGATTTTTGTGCAAGGGGCAGAACTACAATTACACATGTGTATTGTAGAGCTCGCCGAAAATGGATGTTAGGCTATTCCTGCCCGCAGTCGCGTTCATTAGCCGCATTCAGTAACCAACTTGGTGTGTGTACAATCATTACGCGACTGTGACCTGCAGGCATACCTGCACAAATTTAGCACTATTTTGTGATTGTAAAAAACTTCTCGAACGAGGCATTTTGGCCTGAAAAAACTAGTCCATTTTAGATTCCATATGTCAGCATACGAGAAACCGATGGCTCATTCTAATATAACCCAATATAGCCCCATATCGAGTCCATTTTTGGGCATTCAGGCCAACCTCATTTAATTTTGTTATACCAATGCAGCCCTATATTCTTACGAATGCTATTGTTGGCGAAAGTCGGTATGTCTCTTTAAGCAGCCATAGCGCTGAACGGTATTCTCATCAAACATTATGGGGGAAGTGTGGCCATGGCCATTAAGGTCAAGAATTAATAATGACTATTAAAAAAAAAAAAAAGATGCTAATCGCTTTTGAATTAGTTTTTTTGCCTAATTGTCATGAACTACCTGGTACTTGATAAATATCTTTGGCACTGGTCAAAAAAGCATCATGCCAATTATGGCCATAATCGGCTGAACTTAACTGGTCTGTCATTAGAGTTTTTTTTTTTTTTTCCTTTTTTCTAAAGCTACTTTTTTGAAATCGCTGAGTACTCATGTGCGCCAGATTTTTTGTGAAAATTCAAACGCAGATCATCCTTCAGATCGGCATGCAAAACGGTTTTCAGTTACCACACCAAACAATTGGATGGTCATGATGGCGGAGTACATCTATCGGGCTGTAGTCTCTGCAAAGCTTTGAGACATATTTTACAACGCAAACTTTATGTCACCATCGAACCCTCAACAAACACTGACGTCTCAACAACCACATGTCAGTTTGATAAGTATGGCCTATTTGCCACCATACTTATTGGTACAAAGTAGTGATAAACATCTTTTAGTCATCGCTATATTAACTAGTTAATCTAGTATTAACTGAATTTTTAACGAGCATTCGAGCTTAAAATAGCCTCTAAATATTTGTCTGTTTGATCATTTTTTTTTACCTAATTTTTTATTTCTAATATTCGATTTGTCTGTATATGTTAATATAACTTATTGCATATCAGTGTAGGGCTGTATTGTCTGTATTAATTCCTCTAGACATCAAAATAAATAGTTTAATTGTAGCTGGGAATTTTACGCACTATGGGATAATGTTGAACTTAAAAGACACAATAATAAGTAAGACAAAAATCAATGAAGATGGTCACAAATCAGACAATAACATGATTCACAGATTTCTTATTATCTGAAAGTAATCTGTTTATCACTTAGCTGCCTCCCGGCACACGCTCTGTTAGGGTCGCTTGAGGGGGGGCATAACCGTCTCCATGTGTTTGGCATACGTTTTTGGTGCTGCTTTTCTTTGTACGTTCCCGAGCCTCTATCTCTCTTTTTTTTCGTATCTTGGAATTCGACATTTGAACGATGGGCAGCTACTAGTGTTACAGTCAGCTTTAACTGTGGAGAATGATGAGGAAGAACAAGGCTGTAGAAATTATTTTGTCCTTCACAACTGAGGGCAGGGCATATCAATATCTCTTTGTTCTGCTAATTGATATTATTTGCTCATGGGTGGAATTGTCATTCAAAATCACGCGTTAATGCTGACTCCTTCAAAGCATACGATGTTAGATGAATTAAGTGTTTGTTTCGATGCTGTCTATTTCAAGTGAATTTCTGAATGCAAATATTAGGCATAAGGAATATGCTTGCATTTGAAAGAGGTCACCGCTAATGACAATTCGTCTCATTTATTCACAGTATGTCAATTAATTAATCTTTATAAATCACAGGTGAGCTATTTCTTCTGTGAACACAAAGAGGGATTTTGGAAATAATATAACTGGTCACCTCTTTTCCATGCAGTTCCTGTGAATAGAGACTGGAGTTTTGAGCTTCGAAATGATTCGGCAAGGTGTCATTAAAGTTTTAAAACATAGTCTATACAAATTGTGTGCTACAATCCCAGTCTTCTGAAGTAAAGTGCTTCTTTTGTCACCTTTGGAGTTTGACAGCCCCAGGCTCACTTTTATTATATTGAAAGATTGGCTAAATATACCTTTTGTGTTCCAGCATGAAAGAAAGAATATGGTAACAATAGAGTGAAAAACAGTTATAGTACATGAAGGATTTTTCTTTTAGACACTTACTAATTTCTAGGAGGAACATGGAGAAAATGCCTACAACCTGCCATATCGAAGGCCCAAACACCACCGTTTTCTGAAGTGACTGGATCGGCTTTTTTGAGGATCTGTTGTCAAGAAGCTGCAGGATAAAAGAAAAAAATATATATATGTTTTTTTTCTTCTGCATCTCTTGCAATATCTAGGTAATTGCACCTCTGAAATGGCAACAGTAGTGGTGATTAAGAACCACAGTAAGATTTGAACACTTCACCACTTTCAATGGATCACACAGTGGAAAGAAGAGAGGCAGAAACGTTTGAAAATGTAAATGTGCTTGCAGTAAATTTTTTAGACAAACAGATGGGGAAAGTGGAAGCAAGTGGCAAAATATACAAAATAGAAAGAGAGAGATTCTAAGCTAGCCACTCCAGATGCATTTTGCAGGGTCTATGGGATATGTATCCGTAGCAACCTGTTTGGGTGGTCGCTGCAAGGTAAAAAAAATATATATATATTCTATGTTAATTTTTTTTTTTTTTTTTTTTACGTAATAATTTAAAATCTTTTTACTATTTTTCTGAGTTTTATATTGTTTATAATATTTAATCATGGGTTTTCATGGAATATTTGTCTTTACGTAATAAGAGAGGAAATATGCTCAAGGTTGTATGGGATGTAAGTTATTGTTAAATCAGTCAGATTTATGGCTGGTCATAACAAGTCTGAGCACTGAAAAATACTGCAACTTGAAGATTCAATCTAAACAATTGTTTATTCTTTTACAAGTTTGAAATCCCTAATGATTATGGGGATTTATGGATATATGAAGTGGGATGGGATTTGAAAAATATTTGACATAAAATATATTCAACAAACTTGCTGTCTGCACAGCTGTCTTTTGCTGCAAGTTGCAGAACAGCAAACAAAACAACTCATTTATAGGCATTTGAAATGTTTTAACTTGATCAAGATTACATGATCGACTCTCCTGTGGCTATTATCACTGTCAGGAACTTTCACAAAAAACATATACATAGTGATGTTCTAAACTTTTGAATACTTAACCTCCAGCATTGACAGGTTCAGGAGAACCTGCAGGCTTCAGAGTGTGACAGTAGCTTTAAGGTGGAAAACTGTGTTGCTTTCGTTTAAAGTAATTTCAGTATTTATGTCATACAACAAAAGCATAGGTGGAAGCTTGGATTCAGGGATTCGGTCAGTGTTGACATTTGATGTGTTGTCCAAGTTCGTCACCACAGGATTATCACTCCATATCTCATTTGAATCTGCACTCCTAAAAAAAACTATTATACCTGCAAAACAAACTTAATTTCATTTGTCCCCAGTCCCCCCGGGCCTGAAGGTCAAATTGCACTGCTAATTCTGTGAGGTCCTTGATGCAACGCTTTGACCAAAGACAGCAGTGCACTGTCTTCATGGGAACTGTATTGTCCAACATCAAAATTCATGCCGGTTTGTACATAACAATGTCTTCTTTGTTTGTCTTCACATTGTGATGTTTAAAAAATGTATCTTACCAGTCTGTCACCCTCAAGACGTCTTGGAGAACCAGATCCTACAAGTTCTGGTGGTTACAAGCAGATGACTGGTCGGTTGCTGGATGGATGGTCTTGTATGTTGGAGATGTCACTTACCAAATCTGCCAAGGAGTTACATGCCCTTTTGACACATGCACATAACTGTATAGTGCACCCATAAACAGATTTAGGTTTGTGAAGGTGGAAAAGTAAAACATGAATATAGTGCTTCACATGGTGCAGGTTCTGACCCATGTATGTATCCAGCGTTTTGCACAGGGCACACACAATTCTTTTTTTTTATTTTTGTTTCATTTTTCCAATGGGGATTTAAAAAGTGTTATAAATCCATAGAAATCAAACCAACCCAAACCAGCAAGAAGGTGAATTTCAAATCATTATATGTTTGTATTTTGAGACACAAAATTAAGTACGATCATGCAGCAACACGGTGTTCTCACTAAGTACCTAATAATCAGCCAATCTGTTAATAATAGTCATATTAACAAGCAACTAGTTAGTAGTGAGAATTGGTCCCTATACTAAAGTGCTACCTTTAAAACATAAGTTGAAATAACCAAAATGATGGCTTTCAACAAAAGCATGTATCATCTATTAAACAGCTTTTGGAGCTCACAGTAATAGGTTTGTCTGTAAAGTTTTATAAGTTATTGTTTAAAAATGTAGTCTTCCCATTGAGAAAATAAACAGCAATTTTTTTTTTTTTTGTTTTTCATTTCTGGCACCCAACTGTTTGTGCCTCTGTTTGTGGTTCAGGGCTGCGTTTCCCAAAGCATCCTAAGCCTAAGTTTGATCATAGCTCCATGGTGGCAATGGGGTCATATGATGTATCTTATGATGCTTTTGGGAAAAGCCAGCCCTGATTGGTTAATGGATGATTTACTTTACTGAACCAAATCAGTTAAAGCCCACCTAAGTTCTCTATGATTGTTCTGGGCCTACAGTGTGTACTGTAAATACACATAATTTCATTGGTGATGTTTATAATTTTTATCTTCATGTCTTGTAGTTGCATTTAGCACATTAGAGCTAGCCGATAATGTATTTTGCATTTTTGTGATGATTACAAATTGAGCTATGCTATTTAGTATAAATCACTCACCAGAGTATAATGTATGTTAAGCGTTAAAGTTGGGACATACTTACTAGTTTTCAACTTAATATAAAAGAGTCTGATCATTTAAAAAAGTATAGCATATTTCTCCTGCAACACGCTGCAACGGTCCTTATTATGATGTAAAGATGCACAAAAAATTGTTAAATGTAGGGTAAACGGGTAGTGTGCAAAATCTCTTACACCTGTGTGTCACCAAAAGCAATAGTCATCCTTGCCTTAGCAAAAAAAAAACACTAAGTTAGTATTGACTTATAACCATTGTATTTAGTATTGACTGATTAGCATGATAATTTTTGCTAGATAAAGCGGTAACCGTTTACATTAGTGAGGCTGGAGAATAGCAGATGTCACTTGAGCTGAAAGTGAATTACTATGACCTGTTTCAGTCTTATTCAATAAACCCTGAGATTTTTACATGGTCGCCGTGCAATGGGCACATCAATAGCCAGTGTGCTGAAAGCTCATTCCGACATCATGTAGCTTGGCAACCTGTGCTTCTCCAGTTTACACTACAGGCAAGCTAGCACTATAGATGCTTTGTGGATTCAGTGGTGTACGTATATACAAAGAATAAGCCCCGAGCACAGATTTTAAATGTCTGATCGATGAGATCTCAACCAGATAATGAGGGGAAATCCTTTTTATTTCACACACTGTCTAATTATCAGATATCAGCAGAGTACCCTCATGGATGTTGTACTGAGGGCCCGTTCCTGAACTGAGAATAAACCTCATTGACGACTGATTGAAATGCCTTATAACTTCTCCCTGTATTACTAACCAAGTCCTTGCTGTTCGTCAGATCTGCAATGGCCTCTAGACATGGGTGGTTAAACTTAGTAAACTTTATTTTGATTCCAGTATTGCATACTTTTTTTAGCTAAAACCAAATAGTATAGTTCCAGTTCAAGAGGAAACATCTCAAAGGTTATTTTACAGTACATATTCTCTAATCTCACTCTCTCTCTTCTCTCTCTCTCTCTCTATATATATATATATATGAAAAATTACTTCACAAATATACAAATATACAATGAATCTTAGATTACTAACGAGTCTCAGAAGGTTATTCTGTGGTAACTTTTCCAACATGCATAGAACAAACCACAACAATCTGGCTGTTCAATTATTAGTAGAGAAGTTTCCACAGTTTTTCTTTTACAAAGAATGTATTCTCTTGCACCAGTAAACTATGCATGTATTTAAAATTGCAGTGATGTTCACAATAGTTATTAGAATTTACCATTAAATATTGTAGGGTTAGTTATCATATATGGTGTGTTGAATGATTTGGGCTGAAATCTAATTTAGTGTAATTTTCAAACCCTGGAATTATTAAATAACCAACAAGTAATTATATATGATTAAATTATCACACTTACATGCCACTGCTTTAATCTAATGTACAATACACTAAACATTCTGGTTTTGGTATGATTTTATTCATATGATGTTTAAACGTTGTTCAAAAGTCAGACTATAATTAACTCAATCGATTTGTTTTAATTTATTTTCCTTTTTTTTTTTTTACATCTGCTTCAAGAGAAGTACAAATTTGGTATCTATCCTTACCCATCTAATACGGATATTTATTTATGTTAGTTTAATTTGGTAATCTACTCTAAAACTTGCCAGTAATTGTGAACATTTGTGTTGCTATCTGAAATGAAAAAAACCACTGGTCTTCATAGTCTTCTGTTTTTCGGTTTGTAAGTGAAAAAAAAAAAGTATTTGAAAACAACCAAACAAAAACATATTTTGAATATCAGCATTTAGCAGAAAAAAAAAAATGACCTGTAGATGTAAAGATTTGTTGGGTCATTTACGTGCTGACAACAAATCAATCATGAGATAGTGCAATCGGTATTGGGAGTGGCCGACTTTGGAGAGTTCAGGCTGCAGTAGATCACATATTGCTATATGTCTTTGTAAGTACTTCATCATGTCCCTTCTCTTCGGTCCTCTAGACGAAATAACATTGACTGTAATTTGATGTACATCCTAACAACTCTTACAGACAAACAGCCACCGAACACATAAGACCGTTGCCAACCATCATGTGCACTTTAAAATGAATTACACTTAGATTCAACGTATAGTGTATTGCATAGCATTAAGACAATACAAACAGCGAATGCATTATTTTTCATGCTTTACACTTGTTCACGACATGACTGAATATAAATTGTTGGTCCTTCAATCCACAGATTCCCTGCAGACGAGAACAAAATCCCTATGCAACTCATGGTGGTTTCTCGGTGTCTATAAGTAATGAATGAACGTCTCCCTGTTTTCCAATTTGACTCATTTGCCCTGCTTGAGTCCACCGGAACAGCAAATGTAACCCGAACCATATTTGTATTCATAAGCTGTTTTAAATGTTTGCGTTAAACATTTAAACCCGCAGAGGAAAATTGGAGGCACCTGGATAATTGCCCCTTTTAATGAGAGTTTAATTAGCAGTGGTGACTTAGACACATGTCCGTCTGCCACTGCTGTCATAGTAAATAGGAAGAACCCTGTGATATCAGTTCATGACATGTAAAAGTTCCTAAGCGCTTGCAGCACCTTCAGAACAACCGAATGTGTTTTGCCGACTGTATCGGCAGAGTCAGTTCTGAAGCATGTCTTGTGATTCATCTGCACTGTTTTCTATTTGTTAGTCTATACATATTGTCAGACGGAACACGTGTTGTTTACGTACAATTGTTTCACACCCGTAGGTGCCATTTTAAAGATGCCTTGTCAAGATACTGTAGAAGTAGTTCCAAACATTTTATTTGGTTTGAACTGTTTAACAGACTATTAAAATACACCTGTTATTCTTGATAGTCCATTTTAGAGTTTAGCGAACTGTAAGTAAACTTGTGGCAACTCCATGTCAACATTGCAGGCATTAAGGGTAAGGGAGTTCATATTACTGGCGCGGTGTAGATTCTTGGGCATGAGGACAGGATACCACTTACGACGGGTAAAGTGTTGGATGCTTTCCACACCACATAGGGTCGGAGCTGACTATAGATAATAGGTGGGATTTGGAACTTATTCTACTAAAACTGTCATAAAGTCTAACTAATACTCTAGGGCGGCTATACATCTATAATGATAGCGAGGTATTATGAACAGTGTAGCAATATAAAAAGTTATTATAAAAATATTAATAAAAATTGGGAAACACTGGGACACCTTACGAAAGAATAAAGTGTTTAACCCCCCCTCATGGTCTGTTTGTTAGTTAATAGAAGTTACTATGTTGTGTTTTACGGCATGTGTTTCCTGTGTAGTGGTTCATTAATGAACAGAACAGTATTAGAAAAGTGTTACCCCATACCTCATCAAAAAGTAAGTAATAGTAACACGCCAGCACTAATAATTCTGCTAGTTGTGTGTTGGGTGTTGGGTGTGGACAGCATTGTCCTTTGAGTGACTATGTCTTGAATCAGAAGAGTTGAAATTTAAGACAGCCATTATCCAAATCCCTCTATTCCAGTAGTTTCGTTTTCAAAGCATTGTGAGTGAAAAAAAAAGGAACAATATAAACTTTGCCTCTAGGACCATACGCCAAATTCTGTTTTCTTTAACTACAGGTCATTCATTATGGATTGACCTTTGATCATGATACGGACTTCTAAGTGTGCACATCGATCAGGGCCTTCTTCACTGCACTGATTAGCGATCTGTGGGGATTGAACATAAATCTATATGTGTTCTCTTGATGTGCCTTTCGATTTACATTTATTTCTGAGCCAAAGTATTGTCTTCTTGTCTGCCTCGGGGTCTGTATCTGTGCAGCGGCGTTTGAAGACGTGGTGTAGATCACACCGCTGGTCACGCTCATCAGCAATGGACGAGGGTAGGCGGTTGATACCTAGGCCCCTCCATCGGCCATTTTTCTCTTCTTCTCCCCAGTCTCATCCCTCCCCCTGCTGCTTCTTCTGGCCCAGAAAACTGCGCAGTACCACACTGATGCAGGTGACTGTAGTAGGTTCGCGTGAAACAGCAACCAGCTCCCCTACATGACTCTGCTCTGATCTCTTGCGGTCCCTAATGCCTCCAAAAGAGACACTACGCTCGCTGCATGAGCCCGGCCCAAAGAGCCAGCCCTCTGCTAGTGGGCCATTAATTAATTAATGCCCCGTGTCATTTACAGCCCTCTTGGCTGGTGCACGGAGAGTTACAAGAGTCTTGGGGAAGTGGAGTTTACACGGAAAGAGTAATCAGACGAGTACGTTGTCCACTGAGATTAAGGACAATTTACTCACAGCAAAATTTTAATGGAACTGTTGACTTATTTTTTTTTCTCAACAGGTTCATTGGAAAATCATGCCTCTTCATTGACCTTTTTTTTGCAAAAACTGCCTATACATACAATTCAGGGGGGGGGGGGTGTAGTTTCCCAGAGCTGAAAAGGAACTCTAGTAGATGGAAAATGCCCTAGGGATTATATTTAGTCCATGGCTTCCTGCACACTACATGTAAGCAAAAAATACATTTTTTCTGGCCAAAATATGATGCAAGCCTATATTATTTTTTAAAATATATCAGTGAGAAAACAGTAAAAAATCCAAGAACATGTATTTTTCAGGATTTATATAAGATGTTTTTAACCAAACATATATAGACATTCTTGTAGTTAATAATTTTTCTAGTCTCAAACTTAATTTACCATAATTAAAAAGGTATTCCTAGTGGCAAAAAATAAATAATAAATAAAATACAAAATTTAAATGTGATTAAAACACTGATTTGATGATAAATAATATATCTATGTGTGGTGTGTGTGTGGTGTGTGTAATGTATATGTATACATGTTATTTCTAAATATATATTTTTTTTAAAATATCAACAAAAATATATTGGCAGAAAATTATTTACATAATATAATTAAATGTTTTGAAACGAATTTTAGCAACTTATGAGAAAATGGTGCCCATTTTTGTATTTTTTGTATATATTTAAAAAATAAAATAAATATTTTTGATTTATTTTGTAGTTTTTTTGACTATGGAAATATTATGTTCTGAACTCAAAACACTTTTATAGTGATGCTTTTGTACACTGATAATGTATTTGTTGTTTGCATCCATACTGTATCTTGCTTCATGAAAGGGTGGGATTTTTAAACTATCAGGTCGGTTTTAGTTTGTATGTTACTTTTTAAATCAATATAGTATTAATCATTTAAATTTCCGAACTGCAATGATACATTACAACACCATTGCAAAAAACATTCCATTTTTATTTTTCCACTCGTGCTTTGTTTAGAATGTACACACAGGAGAAGCTCAGAGAAGCACCTGAGCAGTAATGAGCAGTTGTGTAAGGTAGTTCTGCAAGCCTGCCTGACTCAGGAATAAAGGCCGTGTGAACACACACAAGCCGACCACGGACTGTATCTCACTGCACCGACTACAGCCACCGGCCAAGTAGCACGTTTCCTCCTGCACTCTGCATGAGAGGAAATTAGCTTTCACAGCAGGTGGCAGCAGGAGTCAGTATTCATCATTTAAAAAAGAGAAACCGGAAACTAGGACTGTAGATAAACATAATCAAAGCAGTGCTTGCTTAAACATTTTAAATATGCGAATCATGTTGAACACGTTTCTTCGATATGGAAATATGCAGGTATTGGATAGGATGAAGCTGTAAAATTTAAACCATAGATGTGGCTCAATTTGAAATTGTGTTCTGTGCATTTAACACACACACACAAAAAATATAGAGTGAAATGCTTAGTTATGTTTACCGGCAAGTCATGCACGTCAGCTCTTGAGAAAAGGCCCGAACACAAATCCACGACCGCACAAGATTCAAGAAAGTTAAGCGTTTATGCCACCCTGTAAATCAAAATAGGCTTGGTTTATTGCTTAGTATATAACTTAAAAAACACAACCTGTATCACTCAGAAATCTTCCTGTCTGACAGAAAGTAAAAGCCACGTGAGTGGTCAGTGACAGTGCTCAACTGAATTCATCTTTTTATGTACACAGAGCCTCTTGAACCACACAGAAAAGAAACGGAAAAAACATTAGTGATTTAGTTTACAATCTTCAAAGTGTCGATGAGGTCATTGTGAACTTGATTCATACTTCATGTTTCTATTAGAAGCCTGGCCATATTTTACCGCCCAATGCCTAAATCACTGGTACAATGTTACAGCACTGGATATTACTCATTATTGTAATTTTCTTTCTGCGTTGCTAATCGGTACAGTACAACCATATTTTTACAATTTTTTTCCACTTATACACAACGATTTACCACAAAGAAGCCAGTAATAAAAATGGAATCGCAAAAGTAGAGAGGGAAGCTGTCCGATCGGGAACAAGCAATACAAGATGACTTCAGAGACACGTGTTTCGTGTTGTGTGGTGGGTTGTGTGTGGCTGTCGATACGCACAGCTCCGTGAGTTGGATTGTGTGTGTGGTGGGTGTGTGGTGTGGTTTTGGTGGGATCGTGGCCGGGATGTTGGGTGTGTGGTGTGTCGTGTGCGTGTGTGGTGTGTGTGGGAGAGAGCAGCCGTTCAACCCGGAAAGAGGAGAACAGACAAAACGGTACCCCTGTAGACGACGAGTAGCGCTCCAGACGAGAGTGATTTCGCAGTTACACCTGTAAAAATCTTGCAAGTGTGCTGAGAGTGTTGATTGTAGCGAATCAAGTCACAGAGTGAAATTCCACAGAAAAGCAGCGGCTCTGAATTTCCTAAAAACACGAGCCCACGACCAGAGAATAGCACCAGACGCGTTGTGATCAACTATTCCATTTATAATATTAGCAGGGTGGCTGTCAAAACATAACTTCTCACAAACTATGTCTATTCCAAGGTAATCCAACTGAAGGAGTTCTGGTTATTCTGAAATATGGTCTTGTTATCTTTGTGTGGCACTTACGAACCATTCGGTTAACATACTAACATATTACATCACTACTAACTGGTTAAAAAGAAATTCGCCTGAGGCTGTAACGTTTTATTTATAATGGAGGGGTGGTACAACAGTTGTTGGACTGTGGCCAGTAAAAGAGATAGCCCACACAAGAAACACCCTGACATAGTATGTAAAATAGAACAAAAAGACAACATTGTAGTCATCCACCGCACAAATTTTGTAGTGTCTATTAAAAGAACCCTTCCATATCTGATTCCAGGCTGCAAGTACTTCTTTCTGCCTCGGAAGTCATGTCAGAGATGTATTTGATTTGACGGCTAGAGAATTCTGCTATTCAAATTATTTCGTAACTTTAGTATTTTACATCCGTCTTACAAAGGGATCCTGACATTTCTTTCTGGCCTGTTGTACTTCTTATACCTTGATCATGATGCTCCCGAGGAGAAATGTGGTAAGAATAACTCATGACAGCAGGATATGGTAACAGCCTATAATACATTACCGCAAAGTCTTGATAACGAAAAAGGTTTTATCACCACTTCCTTATCGGAGAGCTGTGAAGAGAACGAAGTATATATGAATATAACAACAGCCAAATTGTCAAGGGGCTAAGGCTAAGCTAATCTGAGGATTACGTGCTGGGTGCTAATAACCCCCACCTACCCAATGCTTTTTATGAAAAAGAGGGGTGGGATGGAATTCATACCTAGGCCTATGAATGGCTTGCGCTCCTTCTGATTAACTGATTCTATCATCTGTCAGATTAAAATAATCATCGTGTGTGATTCGGCTTCAACAGAATGCTGCTGCTTTTTAGACTGATGATAAGCACATATTTCAAGGAACAGGACTGTAGTCGGTAGTATTAGCCGGCCAAACAACCCTAACAAAGTTGGCTTTTTGACAAAGTTCATTTAACAATGGCTGAGTGTCTAACTCTCCTATAGTCAGTCTGAATGAAGCTTGTTGGTTTAAGGCGGGGTGTTCAACCTGGTCCTGGCGGGCCCCTGTGCTGCGGTTTTGCCCCAACTCTAATTAAAAACGAAATGAAAATGAACCAGCCGGACATCACAGAGTGAAAGGTTGTGGGACGTAAAGAGTTTCCTTGGTCCATTTACTAATCAACATCGTTTGGTCAGCCCTGCACTATCCTACACTAAACATAGAATGTGACTATAAATGTTTGACAAAGAATGTATGGGGGAAAAGATATGGCCAAAGTCGCCCAGTTTTCTGAAGTGGTGGATCCGTGCACACTCAAACATCTGATTGCACTTTGGAGGCATTTCGGTTTCAGATCTACAAACATGCTGGATATGCATGATACTGCGACTGGTAAGTAGCTCTATCAAGACATAGGGCCAGATTTAACTAAACCCCCTTAACAAAATTTTTTTAATGCCACTTTTAGACTGCCTTGTGTTAAATCCTTTCGTTATGTGCAAATCACAAACCCAATCTAGACCTTGGAAGCATCTCGTTACAACACCACTGAAAATGGGGAGTACGTGCACACCACCGACAGCACAGAAATGCTCGGCACTACACAGCTTACTTTTTATATATTATATACTATTATATAAGATTTATTATATAATTAATATATATTTTATAAATATTGTTTAAGATTTCTTAATAGCCATGTAACTGGCAACTACCCCCTGGACATGCTGTATCTTGTTGTAATTATTCTGTGGTATAAATATGACAGAATACAAGCAGAAGACAACCACAGGGTAGGCAGATGGAGTGGAGCTGATATGGGGGGGCAGGAGACCACCAAATTGCTCGGCCCCCCCCCCCCCCCCAATGTGGGCGCCCCCCCAGATTTCCTCCACGTGGAGCGGACGAGGTCAGGTGACCACAAAGTTGATCAGACAGCACATAACAGAGAGTACAGAGATGTTAGTAAACGCCTTTATGGCCGAACAGGGCAGGCCTCCCGCTGACGGTGACAGACAAGATCTCCATGTCCCTTGGCTCAAACAGACAATGATTCCCCCCCAGCACGACCTCCTTCTTCCATTACTAGAGATGCATGAGGACTCACTAACAGCCTCTTTGACTGTTCCAATAGCACCAGAGTGTTCAAAATTGGGTTCCAACCACCTTAAGAGGAGCTGAATCGGACCCAGCCACCTCTGGAATCACTGGAGCGGTGCTCTGGAGTTGATCTCGGAAGTATGTGCCATCGGAACCAATGGCGCTATGCTCCAACTTAATTTTTCGATTCTTTGAGTTTCTCCAGACAGTACAAGTTAACACAGTCTATTTGTAGGATCGTCTCATTTAGTACGAATTAGAGCAGATTCTGCATGGGGTTATGTGTGTGTAACTGTGGTTTAAGGGGGCTAATTCCTACAACCCTGCCCTCTTTTTAAATCGGCACCTTTCATGGTTTTTTTCTACTTGGTCGTCCTGATAAATTTAACGAAATTAGCATAACCTAGTTAAAGACGTCCCACTCTTGCCACGTGAAAGGTATTCTAGTGTCGTCACTAATTGGTGCACAGCTAGTCTTGGCAGATGAGGGAAAGCAGTGATCTACACACCGCTGCACTTGTGAAATGATGGACTCGTGATTGCTACAGACCCAGCCAACCCAGAGGTGCTTACTAACTAAAATTCACAGTCGAATTTGATTCCTGGATTACGACACATGAAGCCATCCGTGTCGTTAGGTTGGTGCTTTATTAGCTACACTGCTCCTGGCAGTCGTTCTCGTCCGTATTAATCCATCAGTTTCTGTGGATCTTTTTGCTGTATGTTACAATCCAGTGTCCTCAAGTCCACTTTCAGATTCATAGTCGGCTTGGAAAAAAAAAAACCCAAACAGAGAGCAATTCTTGAGATAATGTGTTTTCATGGAAAAAATCAACTTGTTTTTTTTTTGAAAAAGTGATGGGCAACGAGCTTTGACGGAGGACAGACGCATGGAAAATCCAAGAATGCTTTGTGCTTATCCAAAAAACATAGGGGGGGCTCCCTTTCCCACCGTTTCTTATAAATTGCCTAGTAGTAATAGGGAAAAATGACCCTTTTCTTTCAGTGTTTTCATATAAGTAATTAAGTAAAAGAAAGCAAAGCTCTACTACCCGTGGGATTGTGGGGGGGGAAAACGTCATATCTGCATTAAAGCTCAGTGCATGGAGCTGCCACCCAGAAGTGCCCACTCATAAAACACGCTGCCAAACCGTACGATACTTGAGGGCCGCGCTTGTGGTGCGCACATTTCTGACGAGAGCCCCAATCACAGCCTTGCGTGTGCCCGTCTGAACGCCCAGCTTCCTCAAACACCACGCCGGCAGTCTATTGTGCTACTTTCACACGATTTTCCGGTCAGGTCGTAAAATAACATTTCTGCTTTATCGGACCCTTACAAGTGTAGCCTACTAGTAAATTTGTTTTGCGGTAACACGGTGGTATTTAGTGGTTTTTCATAATCTCATGCAATTGACTCCTGACTAATGAGTAATGACACAGCCCGACGAATGCATGCGCGGAGGGATGTCATTTATGCAAGCTCTTACCCATTAGTCTCTCTGCTAATGCAAGCATCATCATTTATTTTTTGATCCTACTTACGGGATCCGGTGAGAGACTGGAAAGATTCAGGCGTTTCTTCGTCTTCTCTCAGTTTGATATACACTGCATCTCTGGCGGGTTTGGTAAAAACAATGGTTGCAGCACCTATTCAAATGAAAAAGTGATATTAGCACATTTTTGGTCAAACCTGGATCACTAGAATCAATCAGAAAGGAACGAACAGCATCTGATCTGCATAACTGATATTCAGTCGTTAAAAATGACAAACAAGGTTACTATTAACCCGATACGTCAGCTGACTCTATCATGGCTGCACATCCAAGGCCTGCAACAGGACCAAAACTTTGCTGAAAAAAACATGTTGCACAAAAAAAAGCTACATGCTTTCTGGACGTCTGACTGTTTAGTTGTGATATCTTTTTAGCAATTAGTAAAAGACCTTCTCCCCGATCATGCGGCCACGTGTCTTTTTAGCTGTAAACATCTTTAAAAAAATAAAAATAAAAAAATAAAAAGTAATATTTAGCCTATTGTTAGTACTGTTATTATATAACACTTGAAGTAACTTTACTTTTGATTTAAATATCCATAGATTATTTTTTAGAAAAACAAAATATCTCAAATGTGATCTCTCAAATATGATCATCAGGCTTTGTAGGATCGTTTATTTGTTTCATTTTTCTCAATAGTCCATCATTGTATGGCATTTGTATTATGGTTTTGATCATAAAATCGTCGAGCATTTAAATTATACGTTTGATCTCACTTAAGACATTATTGGAAGACAGTGACTGATCGTTTATAGCATTTTATGTTAGTTTACTGTTATATAAGATCTCACTGATGTTTTACAGTATATTACAGCTTACAATTACAATTCAATCTGAATAATAACCATCGCGTGTTTTTCTCCCTCCATTTTCTCACATACATCATACTATATGAGCCATAAAAGCCGACGATAAAAGTAATTGGTGTTGCACACATGCAAATTTTTTTTTTTAGGTTCAGTAACCTGTTCAATTCTAGACAAAATAACAGATCAAAAACTAGTGCTTGATTTATGCCCAGGTTTTTAGTTTGTTTTTGTTTCCCCGCACTTGATTAAACAGTGTCCATACCGTAAAACACTGTGCATGTGACTTACAATTACTGACTGCAGTAATGTGTACCAGCATTCAATCAATGTTTAATTCCAAGCTAATTAATTAACCGATTGCATACTGGATTTCATGTTTTCTGGTAATTGCACAATTGTAGCCTGGAAACTGTCATGTAAAATGTGACCCCGATACACTTCAGTTAACCAACATGCTAAAGTTTGATGGTCTTTTCATAATCACGGTTTGTGAAATGAATGCATGTACTTCACACGGCCGTGATTTGGCTCTCACCTCTTTCCAACACCCGTCAAACTGCACAGTCCCACTTTAACCTCTGCCTGCACAGCGGGGACTTATTTACCCAAGTTCCTGGATGTAGTCAATGGTGTGTGAGGAAGCATTGGTCCGGAACGAGGGAATACCTTGGAGGAGCGGCGCAGAGAAAGGGCCCATTCAAAGGGGGAATGACAATAGGTGAGTCTGTTTACGTACACGCTGTTGACACAAGTATGCATTTGGCTCCGGTGGGTTATTGCGGGTATTTGGGAATAAATCTGAACCTTTCAAGGCTACTGGGGTCCTGCCACACAATGCCAATCTGTTTGGGCGGTTTAAAGCCACATATTTCAAAAGTGAGGGTTTCCCTAATGCTCTTCACTGCTTCTTATGTTTTGTACTGTACCAAAGTGTTTTGAAATGAGTACTGAAATCATTGTGCACCTAAAATTGTCATGTAGTGGAGTAAATTATTTTTAAATTATTATTTATTCATAATATTAATAGTATAAAACATATCCTTAAAAAAAAAAAAAAAAAAATTAGGTCATGTTTTGAAAAAAAAAAAATTATTGTTTTGATTCTATTTTTTTTTACTTCATGGTAAATGTTTTTGGGCCACTTATGTGTACACACACAAACACAAAAACCATGATTAGAAATAATTACATGGTTCCACAAGTGGAAACAAAATCTTACTGAAAGTAAAATTTCAACCTCAAATTTGGAAATATGACTTGTTTAGATTCATGGCTGTTTTTCTTTTCACACATTTTTGAAAGTAATGTTTTGGAAAATATTATTTCATATGAAATTTTTAAAAAAAAAATATTTTGTTCATCTTGTGCCATCATAAAAATAAACATAAACGGCGTGTGTGTGTGGTGTGTGTGTGGTGTGTGTGTGGTGTGTGTGTGTCCATTTCAGGTGCCTTCTTTAAAAAAAAAAATGACTCTGAATTGAATTTACAAAATTATTTACAACAGTTGTTAAGTTAAGAAATTTGAGATTTCATTTTCAAGTCTAGGCCTCAAAAAGTGGCTTTAAATGTAATAAAACTGGATCATAACTCTCTCAATAAATATAAATTTAGTACAATGAAATCCCCTAAAAACAGGAAGAAAAAAAAATAAAAAAAAAACAATCAAATAAATAAATAAAGGTACATTACATTTTATTTAAAGGGCTCCATCTGATAAAACTAAACTCTGGTGTTGGCAAACAAATACATGGCTTTCTACATGTCAATAGAAAGTCGTCCCACTCAGTTTTCTTGGTTTATCAGGTCTCAGTCATATACAGAAAACAAGGGGATTTGTTTTTTTTTTGTTTGTTTTTTTTTTAGCCATGCATATAAAGAGTAGCATGACCCTACATTATAGGCCTGATATAACTTGATGTCAATGATAAATGCTTGCTTGGATTTCAGAGGTCAAGTTGTATTTCACCATTCCAGGAATACAGTAAAAACATGAAAATACCAATAGGTTTGTTATAGCATGGCAGTCTGTTATTGTAGCGACACCCTGAGATCTTGTTGACTTTGTGCAAGCAAAGCAGAAAATACAACCATTTGGGCACTATGATGCCTTAAAAATGTCATCTCAACAGCTCACTAGTTCTGGAACAGAGCTTTTATGTTTAAAACATTGTAATTTTGTAAATGCAAAAACATGCAGGCCTATAGAAATGTTACTGATTGAAGACATTCTTGTGGCATTACCACAAAATGGCTTTTGCCAGATGCAGAAAACTGCTGATCGTGGAGGTTTTACAGTTGCAGCGGACTTTAAATCTTCAGGCATGTCAATGTCCATGCTGATACTAATGCATTTCTAACCAGCTTTTTTTTAATATTATTGAAAAAAATGAATATTGAAAAATGAATATTGTCATGGGCAGCATGCCAACGATACATTTGCTAACAAACTGAGTGGTCACGCGAGAAACAAATGTCCGCATTGCGATCTCTTGCGATATTAAAACGGTTAGTTTATCCAAAAATGACATATCTGTCATCGTTTACTCATGCTCATGTTGTTTCAAACCCATAAGACTTCGTTCATCTTCAGAACACAAAGTAAGATATTTGTAAAATTCTTTCAACATTTATGTTTATCCATTCATTCAGAGTCCCTGCAACCAGAACTTTCACACATCAAAAACAAGATTAAATCATCTTGTGCATCAAGCAAGCACAGCTGAGCTTCCTTGTTTACCATGTTTGATGAGCTCTATGTATGTGTTGATCAGAGTTAAATTAATCAATAAATGATCAAAAGCCTATAAATTAAATCCGTTCATCATATAAAGGGATTATATCTCTTCAGAAGACTTGAATTCATTTTGATTACTTTTACAAAGTTAGATGAAGATAGATGAAGAGAAGTCTTATGGGTCTGGAAAGGGTACAGTAAGGTGCCCTTGTGAAAAAGAGCTTCCCTTAATTGTATTTGATCTGCACTGGTAGTGTACTTCAAATCTTAAAAGTTTTTTTTTTTTTTTTTTTTTTAACCATACTTGCAGAAATTACACAAGACATTTTAATAAGTGCACTTTTGTAATAATGTAAAATTAAAAGTTGTACTTATGTTTTAATTCGTTTTAGTATTGGTTTGATGTGCTTTAAAGAAGTAGACTTATTTTGGTGTTGACTAACATACTAAAGCATAACTTTAAATATAGTGTTATTCGATATTACATTGCAATTACATTTTAAGTTAATTTACATTATATTTTTACATTTATATATTTTATATTTGAAATGTACTTAATCATTACAAATGTGTAATTTACAAATATATTAAATGCAAGATATAACAAGTTTCACAATAGAAATTACATTAAATATATTTGCCCTAAATGATGGTCAGTACATTGACAATACAATTAACCATATTTCTAAGACAACAGAAGTATGCAATTACATATAAAGATTAAGATTACGTCCCAAAGGTCAAAAACACTCTTAATTTCAACTAACTACATTAAATATAAATATAAACTATAATCAATAGTTTCAATAATCAATTAAATGTCAATTAAATGTCAATTAAATGTCAAAAACATTCAGCTTGCACTCAAGTATATTCTTTTAAAATATATTATTCCCATATTAAGTACACTCTATAAAGTGTGCTTTTACTTTCTTTTTTTAACAAGGTAAGTTTTGACAGGAATTTATAATTTTTGGTGAACTGCCCCTTTAATGCGCCACGCCAGCCTTAACGACTGCAATTAAGCTGTGTCAAATATCCCTTTGCCTGTTGAACATCTGTTATCTACAATCTCATTTCAAACACAAGTTCTTTTTATTTCTTCACTGTAAATAAGGCTTCATTTCCAATCCTGGATGATATTTTGGTCTTGTGGTGCTTGCACTCGTAACAGCCTTGGGCTTGCCAGTGTCCCTCAGGCTTCTGGGAAGATGAAATAGTGCGCTGTTTCAAGAGGAGCACACTGCTTCAGCCACAGGTTTAAAATTAAGCGTGGTGGAGCAGCGTTGGGAGGGGAGGTCTCAAACCCCCCTCCGGCCACATAGGAAAGAGAATAAACTCATGTATGGCAGCATGAATGCCGCCGGCTGATACGCTAAATGTAAACAAGAGGAGAGACACGGTAAGCGAAGGGTCAAGTCGTCGCACACGTATCACTTGAGCAGGGGCACGGTGCACATTCTGCCGAGCTTATTTTGGTCTTGCTTTTTCATTTCTGGTTTCACACCACGACACACAAATCAAATATTAATGAGCAATGTGCGTCAGAAAAGAAGGCAGGAAAGTTTGTTTCCACTTTAGAGTGCCAAAAAGAGAAAGAAAAAAAAACACTTGGTTTACCTTGATAATTTCTTAAAATCTTCCTACGTTAATAAACAAACAGGATCTCATTATTATGCTATTCTTGTCACAACTGTTCCTCCAGCAAAGAGGAGGAACATATCTCATTCATATCTCATGTCTTCACAATGCTGATCAGACTCATGAAACAAGTCATCTGTTTTGTATGTGCATGCGTGTGTGTGTGTTGTCAACAGCAAACATGGCAACATACAGAGCGACCGTCCCCTTAATGCCAGTGTTGTCCTTCGGGGATCTGTGTTTGCTAGCAAAGACCCTTCATCAGTCCAGTCTAAGTCCCCTGCTCATGCTTTCTGTGGGCCTGCTGGAATTCCTGTTTTGCTTGGGCCAGCATGTCCTTGTAATGCAAGCCTTCTTTCTTTTCCTTCAAGGCGTTCTTTAGAGCGGTTCTCAAGGATTCATTTTCTTCTAGTTGCAGTGCCAACCTGTAAGGACAAAAAAAATGCATTTAGTTACTGGTCTGAAGCAAGCAGTTTTGAGAGAGCATCACTATTACAATTGCTCATATTATGTATAATGCTTTTAACTTGTTTAGCATGGTAATGTACATGGCATTGTTAATGTGTTTGGCCTTGCCGGAATAGATCTACAACGCTGCTGCTGCTACAGTGAAAGAGCAAGTACAGATAATTTATACCACAAAAAAAACAACAAAATAAATCACCCACAAATATAAAAAAACAAATTACTCTGTAGCAGATCTATATAGGCGGAGCTGGGGGAGGTGGAGGACTCTGTAGCAGATCTATATAGGCGGAGCTGGGGGAGGTGGAGGGTTTCTGCAACTGCTACAGTAACCACTAGCCGAGTATTTGAATGAGCAGTGAGCTCATTGGGTGCTGATGCAAAAAGGAAACAATCAGCTGTGCCATGTTAATGATGTGATTATATCAGACTGCGCCATCTAGAGTTTCATGACAGGACACTGTATTTATTCTACAGCAATGAATGATACCCAGTGTTGCTAGTAAGTGCTATCATGTTTTAAGTGTCCTCATGTTCTAAGTTGAGGGTGTACAGAGAGAGCTGCTGCAGGAAAAGTGCATGATCCAAGTTCTCCTAATCACTCGAGACATGCTTTATATTAAGCGCTTCAAGCTAAGCCTACAGTTTTAAAAGCCACTCGTCAAATGCGTGTGCTGTTTTAATTTCACAATGCATTTATTTTTATGTTTGACTTCAAAACCTAGGTACATACTGAACTGCCAACCGTCACTGTCATTTAACTTCAACATAAAGGCAGTTTCAATAAATAAAGGCCAGTAAAAACGTATCCAGTAAATCTGTAGCGTAAAGCTGCAAGGTTTTGCTAGCAGCGGGAAGGTGCCATCACATTAACGAAATTTCAAAAGCATTTCACGTGCAAAAGGTCTATGATATATTGTATATTGTCAACAGTGTTGTGATTTATGAAGCACGACTCACACAGAAGCCATTTTCAAAGCAAACAGTTTTTTTGTAGGTCAACACTGCAAATCGAAGTTTGACCTTGAACACGTGTGACCAAATTGAACCCACTGCAAAATTTGCATGGGATAGTCTTTTACCCTCACTTAAATTTCCAGATCTCATGGATTCCTATATAAATTTCACTTCAGAACTAAATAACTTTGTATTTTAAATTCTGCAGATTTTCTCTCACAATCAGGGCAAAATACTGTGAACAAAATGAGTAATTTAGTGATCTAGATACTGGACATGTGTACTTTATATCCACTTTTCCACTTTCAGGCAAAACCTTATTCATTGCTTAACTGTTCCATTAAAAGATAATAGAGCTGCTTATACAAATGCGTCAGACATTGCCTTGGTAATGCAAATGTTTACAGATGGTACAGTATGAGATGTAAATGGTCACTGCTTTATAGAGGATGATAAGATATTATGTTTGCGTTGCTCGAATAGCACGCTTGACCAGGCTACAGTTGGAAACTAGTTGCCAGGAAATGAACAAGTGACCAATCCTGAGCGGCGACATGAATATACTCGTTCTACCAGCACGGTTCTCCAGTATGAAAATCCGGGCTGAGAATGGTTTGTAAACATGCAGTGCTGAAACAAGCTCAGGTGGAAATAACTGTAACCATTCCTTACCGTTCTTAGAGCTTTGGCTCAGTGGTGGAAAACCAGCTTATTTGACAGTTGCTGAAATATCTTTTAGTACTAAAATGAGTTTGCATGTGAATACTAAGTTTAGGAACAAAAAGTCGTACCGTGCTTTGAGTTCACCAAGTTGAGCATCACGGGTGACATCAGAGGGGCTTCTGGGAGACGAACCCTCCTGTTTGTCAGGGAGACTCAGAGTGCTGCCTGAGCTTCCTACATCAGGCCAAGAAAAATCCAAAGGATTTCAGTTCGAGATTGCTTTTTGATCAAATATTCAATGAACCTTGGATTTTACAATGGATTTTTCAGTGAGACTCCAACTATGAGAAATATCATTCAAATTCAGTCTACATGAGGTCATACAGAACCTGTTCTACTCCTATTAGACGTTTGCAGACTCGCTTCTTTCCTTAAGTCCAGTTTGGCTTTCTCCAGCTGCTGCTCCAGTGAGACTGAACGCTGCCATTCCAGTCGGAGTTTCTGCTCAGCTTCTGCACACTGGTGCTTCGCCTCTTCTTCACTGTAGCATAAATTAAGACAAACAGCCATTCCCTTGAAAAACCCATTGCCATTGCTTAGTCCATATGCCATAGTTTCCCAAATGATGAAAAAGTGAGGGAACTGCAGGGGGTTGTGAGTTGATGAAAAGCTAGTAATTCATAACATTGACTGTAAGATTAAAATAAAAACAAGGGGCGGCACGATAATTACGATATCGCTTGCTGCAATTATCAAATCAAATCCTGTGATTTAATTAAATAATGCAGAGTGAAGCGGGAGCAGCTTGTGATGCGGTGTGTTTTCAGCGTTTCAGTTCACAGTAAATGCAGTGAATAAAATGCAGTTTAAAGTACATATGGGAATGCAACGTATGCTAGGTTTACTTCATTTTCATTTCTTGTAACGTTTTTGTTTTTTGAAAACAAAATTTACAGCATTTCACCTGTATCTTGCCAAAATAAAAGCTTAAGGATTTACAAAGTTAAAAGCTAGAGGATTTGAAAATTTGAATGTGAAGAATTAATAATAATTATATTTATTGTTATTATTATTATTATTCAATAATAATAATTATTATAGACAAGCTACAAAGTCAAAATAAAACATTATCTAGATTGTCTTTTCATATTTATATAGTTAGGAATGTCCTGTGACCATTATCCATCATCAGAGAACAGTGAAAATGCGAAGTATTAAAGGGTTAGTTCACCCAAAAATGAAAATTGGCCCATAAATTACTCACCCTCAAGTCATCCTAGGTGTATATGACTTTCTTATTTCAGACGAATCCAGTCAGAGTCATATTAAAAATGGTCTTTGATCTTTCAAGCTTTTAAATGGCACTCAGCGGGTGTTGCAGTGCTTCAGTCCAAAAGAAGTGAAATAAAAAGCGCCCATCAATAATAAAAAGTGTCTCACACAGCTCCAGGGGTGAACAAAGTCCTCCTGTAGCGAATCGATGCATTTTTGTAAGAAAAAAATCCATATTCAAAACGTAATAATCATTCTATTGTAGCTTGTTCCAACAGCTGTACACAGAAGCAGCTCTGAACTTATGAAGTATGAGATCAGCGCTGCGCATGCGCTGGAGAGTCCTGAAAACCAAAGTTTGTTTACAGGAGCAAAGGAAGCAAAGTTTCCTTACTTTAGCAAAGGAAAACCAGTCTACTATTGGCTTATATCGAAATCCTCCGACATTCTTCTTTACAAATCCTTTTTTTTTACTTCTAATCAGTGACCGTTGTTTTGTTTTGATCTCTCCCATGCGCTCCCTCGTGTGTCACTTCTGAGCAGCGCATGTGCAGTGCTGACCTCCATACGTCATCAGCCCAAAACTGCTTCCGTTTACATCAGTGAGCACAAGCTACATTAAAGTGATTATTACATTTTGAATATGGATATTTTCTTACAAAAATGCATCAATTCGCTACAGAGGGTCTTTGTTCACCCCCTGGAGCCGTGTGTGTGAGACACTCTTGTTTTTATGGATGGGTGCTTTTTATTTAATTTATTTTGGACTGATGCATGCAACACCCTCTGAGTGCCATTAAACAGCTTGAAAGATCATAGACAATTTTTAATATAACTTGGACTTGATTCGTCTGAAAGACGAAAGTCATATACATCTAGGATGACTTTAGTAATTTAAGGGATCATTTTCATTTTTGGGTGAACTAAACCTTTAACGTAAAATCCCACACAGGGACTTCAAGTAATCATTACATGGGTTTGGCTGACAAATCATTTTGGGAATCCCTGACATCGGTACTGTTGAAGCTTTTGAAATATTCTTTTATTAAGCAGAATAAGGTGGTATTAGGTAACAGTGGGTGATTTTAACAGCATTCAAAGGGACACCGTACACCTATGCTCTTTTCAAACATATGTAACGTTCTTTCATCCATGGAACCCTACTGAAGATGTTTTGAAGAATGTTACTCATAACATAGTCATTGATTCTGTCCAACCTGGTTTGCTGTACTTTGGTCAGCTCCAGCAGTCTGTCTCTCTCCACACTGGCAGCTTGATAAAGAGCCTTATACTCAGCACACTGAGCCTGGAGCACTGGGATTTTAACAGCACACTCTGGACAGGCTGCTTGTGCATCTCTGAAATAACATGCATTGCCTTCACTCACGTTGCTGTATTAGATAGCAGGAGATACTGCAGACTGTAGGAAGTGTGAGTGTGTGTGTGTGTCAGAGGTGTAAAGAGAACCTGAAAATCATACTTGAGTAAAAGTACAGATACCTTACAGTGAAAATTATTCCACTACACGTCACACATTGGACATACAAAGTCACCAATTCCAAAACAACTTGAGTAAAAGTCGTAGAGTATCTGATTTAAAACAGTACTTATGTTTTTTACTTACAATAAATGTAGGCTCAAATATGCACTAGTCAAAGAGACATGCAAGTGAAAAACTGTTACATTGTGGAGAAGCTGGTGGCAGAGGAAAGGACCTATGTGCCGGTATTTCATTAAAACTAGTACGAACGATACACCAAAAACCACAGGTAACAAGGACCAGAATGATGGGCAAACTGATAATCATTACACTCAACAACCCACAAGGAACTAAAGAAACACTAGGGCCATATATACACAAGGGGCTAACAAGCCTAACAACATAACAAGACACACCTGGGGAGACTAATCAAGAGGAACCAATTAACAAACAGACTACAAACTAACACCACAGGAGACAGAAAGTGACATAAAAGTCCAAGACATGGCACAGAGAACATGTAACAAAAACAAGAAAGAGCTGATTTGTGAAGAGAGCCTCTTGTAACTGCAACACTCATTTCAAATGTAGTGAAGACTTCAGATACTCATTCCAAAATACAGTAAAGTAGAGAGTAAAAGTTGCTAATCTCTGATACTCAGTAAAAACTACAGAGCATCCAAAAAGATACTCAAGTACAGTAATTAATCACATTTACGCAAATACTTTACACCTCTGGAGTGTGTGTGTCTGTGAGCAAAATGTTTAGCCAGAAAATCACAGTTTATTTGTTGTCGACTAAGAATGATAATACCTGGCAGAGTTTGACTCCCTGCTGTTCTCAAGTCGTGATTTCGAAGGTCTGATGTTAGTTTGACTCTTACACTGCTCCAGAAAACACAAAACATGCATAAGCAGGAGAAAGAAAGAAAACAGCACTGATGATGTGATCGGGACATGTCATACCATGAGGGCGAGTTGCTGGATCTCCTGCTCCAGCTCTTTGACCTTGTTCTCCTTCTCTGAGACCATGGCTCTGAGCTGCTGGATGAGCGAGGCGTGCTGCTGGGCCTCGCTGTGCAGATGTCTCTCCAGGCCCTGCTGAGCCTCCTCACGCTGGGAGCCGTTCTGACTTAGATGCCCGAGCATGGCCTGCCACTTGGCCTGCTGCTTCTGTCAGAGGAGCGAGTCAGAGATCAGCCCTGCTCAAATATTTCATATCACCTGCCAAATCAATATTCAATATCACCTGCTTGTGTTGGAGGAGGGAGTCAGAGGTCATTCGTCTATTTGGAATTTTATGTTCTTTCTGGTTCATACATACTGTTTGCTATTCCTGTTTGTTTGTTATTATTTACAAGAATATCTATTTACAGTATATTACTATTTACAATAATGTTTGATGTCTTGCATTAGATTTCATAAAAAACACGGTGATACTTTAGATTAGGGAACACTTTTCACTATTTACTAATTACTTATTGCCATGATGTATATTGCTAGCATTACAGGCTATTTATTAGTACTTACATTTTAATCCTAGTTCTGCCTGACCATATTCTGGATCCCTTTACCCACCCGATACCTAAACATAACTACAATAACAACTACCTTACTTACTAATAAGCAGCAAATTAGTAGTTTTCTGAGGAAAAACTCTTAGCTAATAGTGTGAATATGTGCTGTTTAATCTAAAGTGTTACCAAAATTCTGCTCATACTGTACATATCAGATAATTTAGATTATAAATTGTTATTTATTCATACAAAAATATTTATTTAAATCTATATTTATGTATTAAATACTGTATATACAGGGTAAAAGATCATAATAGATTTGTTCATTATGATTTTTAATGACATTGTTAATATTAATAAATAGGGTTGCAAAGGGGTGAGAAATATCCAGTAAATTTCCAGATATGTTATAAAAATCCCTGAAATGTTTCTGAAATTTTGGGGAAATTTTTCACCTTTTTGCAACACTATTAATAAATAACTATTAATTGAACATTGGAGTATTTTAATATATCACTGTCTAATTGTTTAATCTTGAACCTTGGTGTCTTTTAGCAGCTTATATGTGTTGGGTTCTAAAAATTGGATTTTAGAATTTTAAATGTTCTTCACACTAAGGAAGAAATGTTCACTGAAAGGTCTTTCGGAAAATCCAAAAATAAAACCCCCTTTTGCAAGTTTTGTTTTTAAGAGTGTATATATTTACACATTCTGTATAGGGGTGTCACACAGTAATTCAAGAATCTGTTACCAATAAGGCATCGACCAGCTCATCGTCGTGTTTGCCTTTATCCAGCAGAGTGCTGATCTGGCTCTTCAGGGCTTTGACTTCTGTGCTCAACACTTTGTTCCTGGATTTAGAGGCCTCCAGTTTCTTCTTCGTGTCTGAGTGCTCTTCAAGCAGAACTTCATAATCAACTGTGAGCTTCTGCAAAGACACGTCATTATTTAAATGCTATAACATAAATGGACCCATGAAGATGTTTAATCAGCGTGGGACAACCTCCAGTGTCTCCTTCCTCTCCCTCTCTATGTGACGGATGTGGCTGAGGTTTCTGTCATGAGTCTTCAGTAGGCCTCCCGTTCCCGTGATCTCCTCATCCAGGCCGAGGTCACACAACTGCTTCCTGTGAGAGGACTGGCTCAGCTGCTGTTCCAGGTCACGTATTCAGTGTATAAAATGTTTAACAGTATTAAGTGACCTATAAATACTATGAATACAGCAGAGCAGATTCTACTAATTGGTGAAACCATGGAAGCCTGTTTCCACCACGGAATCAAAAAATAAAAATGTTCTTACAATTCAGACTTTTTGTCACAGTTCTCAGAATTGTGAGATATAAACTCAGAATTTTATATCTCGCAATTCAGACATTTGCAAGAAAAAAAAAAGACTTACAGTTACAATTATCTTTTAATAACTTTTCATATTTTTTATCCTGTAGCAGAAACAAGCTTCCATATAGAATGGTTGTTTCAAGCTAACTTTAATTCTGTCCAATGAGTTTGTGATTAATGGATAACGACTCTTTAGATACTTTTGCAGTATCTTTTGCAAAATATAACAGCATTTCTTTGTAACTGCAAGAAAAATTTCAAGAATTGTGCAATATTA